>NW_015112629.1:0-51868 GCF_001443285.1 Poecilia latipinna
AATGTTTCTGGCTGACATTGATTCAATGTTGTTTCAATCATTCTGTGCTATCTGGGCTGTTACCTTCATCTGTCTTCAAGCACGGGTTGATTTTCAATGGCGCAAAATAATTACGTACTCAGCCTCAAGACAGAGTACTCAAAGTAATCTCTCTTACTGCACACTCATGCAACCATGATTAGCCAGGAAAACCATTCAAGAATCTTTATTTTCTTTATTTTTTTCTACAAAAATATTTTACATTAGAAAACACAGCTTGAAATATACACAGTCCACTTGGTTTGCAGTAACCATGGAACATTGTGACTCAAATATATCTGTCTATATTTAAACTTGTAGGTAAATATATCAGCAACAATAACAAATCTGCTGCCTTTGTGAGGTCTGCGATAGATGTCGTCGAACGGAGCTTGGGCTTGTGTCGGAAATGCTCCACGGGATGTCGTCTCGTCAAAGCAATGGCTCACAATATATTCATACTTAATACAAAAAGAAAATACAGCAAACTAATACTACCTCTGGTTATGGCAGGGAGTGTGTAAGGTGCTCAGGTACCACCTGTGTGATGGGGAGGGAGGGAGTGCAGGAAACGGATAGAAAGCAAGGAGCACGTCAACAAGCAACAGCAGGAATCTTGGTTTTGAATGTTCTGTCCGACATTCATTTGTCGTCTTCCACCCCCCCCACGTCCCATGTTCCCTTGTCTTCCTCTTGACTGTGCGTGTACCTGTTGAAAACCAGCATGCCACTCATGTGTCTTCAACACGTCAAGCTCCCACAGAGCCATTGATCTGTCAACCTAACCATCTCTCTGCAATACATCCCAAGGTACATTACACCTGCCTGCACAGACGGGCGCTGCAGTGTCAGTCACCTGTCGAGCGATGACACCTCGGGATGTCGCTCTTCCCCCTGGTGGGAGTCTATATTCAGATTAATAGGGATCCTGTCTCTTCTGCTGGGATCGGCTGATCTGAATCTCAACTCGGCTTATTCGTTGTCTTAGAAATAATAGTCAGACCCCTTGAACTTTTTCATGCTACCACAAAGTTTAAATGTATTTCATTGGGTTTTTGTGTGATAGATCGACGTAATCTAGTGGAAAGTACAGAATGGGAAGCAAACCATTTGCAAACATATTGACACGTGGACATCTACCCAAACTGACAGGCAGGGCATGGAAAGGATGGGAAGAAACCTTGGCTTTTGACAATAGGAGTGCACCCAACTAATCTAGCCCTTACAGAAGAGTGGCAAGAAGAAAGTCATGGTTGAAAGAAAGAAATAGGACATCCTGTTTGCAGGAGCCCACAAGCAATGAAGAAGACAAGGCGTGCAAGACCAAATTTAAGCTTTTAGGGCATCGCTCAAAACTCGGTGTGGGGTGGAAAACAAACGCTGCACATCATCTGGAAAACACCATCCCCATTTTGAAAAAGGGGGTGACATCATCATACTGTGGGACAGGGAAGCTGGTCAGAGGTGAAAAGAAGACATATTGAGCCATACGAAATCTAATTCTTAAAATTAACCTGTTAAGAGAATGAAAAATAGTTGGGTTTGGGGCAGAGGATACCCATAAATCAGAAAAAAAATATAAGTGTGCAGCCTTTGCTATAGAGTACTTTAGATTAAAGGTTACTCCCATCTTAAAAGAGTCAAAAATGTGGCAATGAAAACTGACGTTCACAGGCACTCTTCAACCAACCTGACAGAGTTTAAGGCTAATTTGCTGAGAAAAACTGTAATATTTCACTAAGAAGTTGTCCACCTCTGCTCAGAGAGAGCTATTACAAAATATTTGCAGATGAAAGGTGACTGGATAGAGTAATTTCTCATGAGAGCTAAATACAGGTTTCTACATGTCTTTTAGTAGAAAGAAAATTATTCTCCAATTATGCACCACTAGTGTTGGTCTGTCACAGAAAATCCCAATGAAAGGCGTGAAACACTTTGTCAAACGAATACTTTTCCAAGATACTGTCCATGTAGACTGGTGTGTGTATATATATATATATATATGAAGACTGACTGTACAGAACAAATGTAGCTTTCATCTGAGAGTATTCACTTTCAACTTGATCAAACATCTTAGAAATTACAGCTTTTTCAGAAGGTAGATTTATTTGAAGCGTAGAAGCTACAATTATTCCTGCTGCTGTCAAAATAATGGAACAAGTTCAGAATTACAAGTATGGTAACACTATCTGTAGGATTTATTTGGTTCTGGATCCGAGATATTACACCTTTTGTGTTGGAAATAAATTAGCTCAGATTTACAGTTATTCAGCAGATATGCTGGTTGGAGTCGACAGCTGCTGTAGCCTATAGAGGACTTCTAGCAGGTAACACTCAAAGCGTTCACACGTTGATCAGCTGCATTCTGCTTCTTTAACATCTTATCATAAAACTTTAAAGTCGTCAATATGGCATACGCTGATCAAATCTTATCTAGTTCACACTTCAAAAGACTTCAAAGAGAAGTGATTCCATTAAAAAAGGCAACTCACCTCCTGGCATTGCCCTCGATTCCATGCTACAGCTAACCTCAGGGGTAAGCCGACAGCTTCGTTCAATCAAATGGAGACAAATATGGATCCAGTTTGGATGACGGCGCAGGGCAAAGGTAAACGTGTGCTCGCTTGAGATAGCTTCAGAACACGCACGTCAAACTATTAAAGGAGTTTGAGGATGCACACTTGGACATCGAGAGGCTAAAGTTTTGAATAAACAAACCCCTCCGCAACAACCGAATCCACCGAGCGTCCCCGTCGTGACGGCATTTTGTTACTTTGGGTCGAGAAGGTGGGGTTTTGTTTTTGTGGGGTTTTTTTAACTGAAGAAATGGTCATAATAAACACAGTTTAGATTTGGTAGATTGAGAGGTTTTGTGTCGTTATTGTCAACAAAAGCTAATTTACATTTTAAAATAAGGAACTATAGTCTCAGAGTGGTGGAATATGAGAACCAGAGAAGCCCTGCATTATCTGTCTTTGGCCGCTTTCAGGGTGATAAGGTTATTTTTGAGGAAATTTGCATATATGACAGAATACAATTTTACAAAAGACTTTTATGTTTAGTGCTGTTTTCAAAGCAGAACTGTGTTTGTGTTCCTATGCAGATTTAGGTTGGTTGAGCCTGCTGGTAGTATCAAAACAACAAATACCTTGGGACTTATCAGTCTGCTGTAGCTCCACCAACAATGGAGTGAATTTATAGATTTTGCACCTGTTGTGAAGCAGGATCAAAAATGTTTTTGTTTTTTTTAGCATGCTTTCTAGGTCTTGTAGTTGTTTGAAAATTATTCAAACGGTCTTAAAATCTGCTGGTGAAGCAGATTGACACAAAGATTCTCTTATTAGTTTGGCTAAAATAATTCAACAAGCAACAAGTGGGGGAGGGCCAGCACTGCATTATCCTATGCCTCATATTGCTGCATAAACACATATCTAAAAAAAGAAACGTCATAATGCAGGATTGGTATGATAGAAAAGTGGTTTTGAAACCATAACATTTTAAGCCCTCCATACCAGTAACTGCCTAAAGAAGATCGAGGTATCTTTGAACATTAATCAGAACTGTGAATGAATATCTTTCTGATTTAAGCTGCATTTTAACTAACTAAACAAATCACCAATAAGCAAACATTTGCAGTATCAGCATTACAGCATTAGGCTCTGATAAATAAAACTGCTTTAAATCCCATTTTATAAAAGATTCAGCTTTTATTTTGTCAATAAGAAGCTGTAATTTCCAAATCTCTGTCAGTGTTGACGTGAATGCTCTCAAACCCTAGCAGGTTGAGCCACGAGCTCTTATTCATAAAACTGAATACCTCAAAGTAAGTCGCCATTAAATCTATAATGATATAACCACTTATATCTGAACATTCCCCTCTTCTTAGCCCTCTCAGTATTATGAGGCCATTTGGAAAGTGAAGTTAACTTGTATTTCTGTGCAACTCAGCTTATGAAACATCTAATACCGTCACTGTCAGTGGATATTAACTGATAATTGTTCATAAAACAGCTACTGCAAAGCTCTTTAAGTGACCATAAGATGGCATGTGAAATAAATAACTCCCAAGAAAAAAAAAGAGAAATAAAGAGAACAAAACAAACTAAATAAACCGTATTTATATGATCAAATTCTTCCAGTTTTTTTCTTTCTTTCTTGCAGAGCATCCGCTAATTAGTCTCTCTCTTGCACTCAACACAAGTACTTAACCCCGTGCTTCAGCATCATAGCAGTTCATTGGGGAAGGTCAGTAAGAGTGTCCAACAAGGCAGCAGCAGCCAAACTGGAAACAGGGGTAAGTGATCAGCCAAAGGCGAGGCGGTGTCAGAGGTGCAGGAGCACACCTCGTATCCATTCTCTGCGTGGTCTGGGTGCTGGTGCACGTTGACCCTCGTCTCCGTGCTTTTGGCTTCTGTGTCCGGAGAGTCCGACTGCATCTCGGTGCAGAGCAGCCAGTCCTTGGCAATCAGGCGAGGGTATCCTGCCTCCGCCTCCATGTCGCTGCCCGGCACTCGCCAGTACTCCTTGCCCTTGAAAAAATAGGATGATCCTTTAAGGTAGAGATTGAAAGAGAAAACATGGTTGGGATTTTGTTGTATTTAGGGTGCAGTTACTCAAAAGAACATAAAGTTAGAAATCAGGAACTTGCAAAGGGACTTTTCCATATTTTGCCACATTTGCAACCACAAAGTCTTAGATTACGAATTAGGTTAATACTGAGTTAATCCAGAACCCGCCTGGCACTCCACCAATCTAGCCTTCGTAGAAGAGAGGCACAAAAGAAAAAAAAAATGTTGGAAGAAAATTATAAGAAAATATAGCAAAGAATTTAAATAATTTGCTCAAGTCAACAAAATAACCTGTTTGGAGAAAGATTGACACTCTGAACACAGTCCCCACTGCGATACATGGTGGTGGTCCCATCATGCTGTGTTTTTTTTTTTTTTTAAGGATGGACAGGGAAGCCAAGAAATCTGTAACTTAATTTTTTTTTGTGCACAAATGTTTTTTTTTTTTCTTTTTCTTTTTCTAGTCTGTCTTGGCTTGAACTACCTTGCAAAGAGACATGGGCAACAGTACCAGGCCATAAGTGAGCAAACCATTCTCAAAACGTCTACAGCTGTAATTGTGGCAAATTAGTTCTGCAGAACTGATTCACCACAGAATCAGAGGGGTTGAATAGAAGTTAAAAAAAAAACAAAACAAAAAAAAAAAAACATCTGATTTTTTATTTGTGTATCCATTTCCTTCCATTAATGCACTACATTGTTTTTGTTGTTGTTTTGTTTGGGTTTTTTTTGTTAGGCAACCCTTCCCTTGCCCTTAATGCAGAGATGGAGAGACAGAGCACAGCGGCTGTTTCCACATTATAAAACTTCAGTACACGTAGATGCATTAGCAGGAGTTTCAGAGTGATGTCATTAGAGAGATTCTCAGAAAGGTGAGGTGAAGAAAATGACCCAAAATGAGAGTTTACAAGGGGACCAACGTAAAGAGCTGATTTTGTGCCTAGAAATGCAACAAAAAAAAAAAAAAAAAATCAGAAAAGTAATGAGCGGAAAATGGTCATTATCCCAAGAAGGAAATACGCTTGTTAGTTCAGTGTACATAATGAGCTATTAGCATCAGCAAGCTGGTCAGAGACCTGGGTTTATGAAGGCTGGGAGAGTTTGCACTAAATCTGCAGGAATAAATTCCCATCTTTCTTTAAGACAGCTTACAATGGTGCAATGTGTGTGGCTCTCTGTGTGTGTGTGTGTGTGTGTGTGTTTCGGGGAGGTCTAATGAATACTGCTAATGAAGTCAGTCTCTGTATGGCATGTGTTTAGAATTCCAGAGAGGGTGACAGCTGAAAGAGGTGCAGACTAATTGCTTTGAGCTGAAAATTTACACCTTTGTTATGCTTATAATTACCCAGCTAGGCAGAGGTTCTCCTCTTGATAGCATACTGTTGATCAATAACTCCAAATTATTTCAATATCGGCCTAGACTGTCAAGAGTGGGGCTCCGCATGGTAAGAGCTACAGTCCTACGTTGCATAAGATTTTGGGTTTTACGTTGCAAAAATTCAGCTGGAATTGCAACGCATCGCAATGGATTCAAGCTCATACTGATCACTGATCATAAAACTGCAAAGAGGATATTTATGGCATATGGTAATGTGATTCTTCCTTCTCTACCACATATTGTTCACACTGGTTGTTCATATCTGGATGTACATTTCTTCTGAATTTTTTTGGTCCATCTGGACAAAGAAATACCTTCCAACAGAGTGGTTCAATAAGCGATAATAAATTTGACAAATTGCCCCGTTCACTTGAAGAAAGGCACACTATTCATAACAGTCATCAAATAGGGCCAAGTGTAGCAGTTTCAGTAGCAGTTGTGTAAAATTAAATTAATTGTCCAATAGAGATATTTCCTTTTTCCTCTTTTGGATTTTGACAGACAGAGACTGGCAGAAACCAAACTGATAGTTTACATTTAGGTATAATGCATATTTCACACATAAAAAGCTTGGCAATGTTCTCAGCCATATTTTCTAGATATTGGATAAGAAATAAGGAAGCTTTGTTCATTTTTGTGACAGATGCATCCTCACCCCACATCGGAACACTATGGTTTTGTCGATATGACTGAAAGCACAGTAATGGCATCTGCAGTTGCATATCATTAGCTGTAGGGGCTAATAGCCGCTGCCCTATCTAGTGATATATATCAATGGAACAGATGGAGGGACACAACGTTTTAGACGGTAATAAAAATTCACTTTTTTCCCCTCTTTCTTCCATTACAATTCTTTACTTTCCCTGAGGGTGTAGGAGCCCCATGTCAGAGCTTTGTGGTTCCCTTTCCAGCATGTTTAACAGAATACAAACTATTGTCCACTGAAAGACTCCTGTTGAGCTTGATGACATAGATTTAAAGGCAATCCAGTCATTTGAAGCAGCTAATTTGAAGCAAAGTAACATTTTTAACTTTTAGTACAGTGGATGATGGTGGAAGACTCTGAACTCAGAGTTGCTGCAGGAAACAAAGGATAGTGGTGACTTTGAAAAGTTTCCTGAGAACCTTTTATTAAATAGCTCATTTTGTAAAGTCTAATGATCTAAAAGAATAAAGAGCTCCCTTCAGTAAAACTGAAAGACAATGCAGCCAGCATTCAAACTTGGGTCCTCCCACATTGTGCAGTTCTCTTAGAAGAAGGGAAAGAGAGACTTCTGCTGGCTGCGTATCAAACTAAGTCAGACAAAAAAAGTAATACAATAAAGTTTCCAGCAGTTAAAGTTCTAAAGCAGACATCATTCACCCCCCAAAAAAAGCTTTACACACACTATTATGAATCACACATATCCTGAATCAATGGCTAATGTCTAAAAAACAACAACAAAAAAAAACATTCAGAGCGCCAGGTTTGCAGCTGGAAAGCATCAACAGCACCGATAGAAACAAGAGAAATAGAGACATGAGTGTCCCTAGGAGAAATACACCAGGCACACCTGCAATGGGTCACCTGGTTACATTGTGGATTTTTTTTTTTTTTTTTTGTAAATTACATATTCTGCTCAGTGTTCTCTGTCATGCAAGTGTTTCTGCAACAAAGCAGGCACTTGAAAATTTGACCTATCGTAAGTCCCTGGTAATAACGGGTAACCTTTCTCCAGAATCTGAGGGATGAAGAAAATGTCACAACCATGATGATGTGACACTTTTTAGGGAGACATTCTCTCTCACCAAATGATCACATGTATATGATTAAATCAATAAATTTTAACCTGCACATCTATAAAGTTTATACATATTCATATCTCATATCACAGCGCCCATCTTTACAACACTTTCAGGCAAAGACCCCATTTCACTCCCTGTTTATGAGGTCCTTAAACTTTTTTATTTGTTCTCTTATGGCTGTTTTAGGTTGCACCGAGTCCGTTGTCTGCACACACCTCGGGGTGTCTTTCCTTGATGTGTGGTGGCATAAATTTAAAGCAAGCTTTTTAAAGTTTCAATATGGTAATGCTTCAGAGAGGGGATGTTTTATGAAGTGCATCAACTTTATTATCACAGCAGTTGATTCAAAGCCACATCTGAGCACTGTCACTCCTTGATGTGATGCCGTTTTAAACCTAGAAATATTTTAACCATTAAAAATGGCATTGTGAAGAACCTCCGAGTCCATGTGTCCCGGAGTTTCTACGTTTTAGATTAGCACAATTAAATGAACGTTTCTTTTACATCTCTTGACAAAACTGTGTGAAAGCAGAACTGCGTCCTTTATCTGCCCCCACTTTTGGCATTTCTCCGCGGTTCCTTTTTTTCCTCCTGTGCCCATCATTTAGCAAGGCCACACCTACAGAGTCCCATCACAACAGCTATCCTCTGCTGCTCATCAATAATCACAATGTCCAGACGTTTGGCCGTCACCAATTTGTCCGCGCGTATTTGGAAATCACAAGCGATCTAAGCTCAGTTATTTTCCGCCACCTGTGTCTGACTGTCTACGAACTTTCAAAAAGCGATCCGTGACTTTTTGTTTTCCTGGAGTCTAAATATAATATAAGAATTATGTGGGTTTATCTCCAGCAGTTGTAGAGCAAAAGGTTGGCATAAGAGCAGCGTAAGACCGATGTATATTTAAAAGTCAAAAAGACAGCTTGATGTAGTCTTTGAACAATAAAATCAGATGGATCACATCTTTTGAGTCACATCTTTCTCCAAAAAATAACTCAATCTGCACATGAAAAATGTCTTATAGAAATATCTTATTTTATCTATCAATACAATAAATTCAATTTTAATTAATTTATTAGCCAATGTCATACAAACAAGTCCCATTCATTTTTAACTGCACTGAGTCCAATTTAATCCAAAATCAATTCAATTCATTCCAATTTTTTTATTCATTCCAATTTACATTTTCCTTTTTCTGTACATTATGATATTGTATCAAAGATTAAAGATTAAAGAAGAAATACAGATTTGCATCCTGTAAACATTACTGGCCTTGCCTGGAATAATGAGCTCCGGTAACACACACACATCGCCTCATGTGCTCCTTTAAAACCTGGTACTTGATGAGAAACAAAATGAGTATTAAGGGATGATGGGATGACGGTTATAGGGAGGTGAAGGAGACATCATATCTGCCAACAGCTCACACAACACATATGCTCATTTGGTTGAAGTAAAGTATCCTGGAGGTGAATCAGCAGGGACTTCTGTAAATGTTTTGCCAATTTCAAATGCTAAAAAAAAAAAATTAAAAGTGTTATGTGGGAGTTTTTGGAACCGTTGCAAAAACAGCAAAATTTTTTAAAAGCAGCAACACATCTAAAAGGAAAATAAGAGACGTGAGAGCTATTTTTGATTAATATTCTGTTTTTTTGTGAAAATGACTTCAATAACTATCTTTATGCCTCACTTGACTTAGCGTGTGCTGCTTTTTATTAAATGGAAAATGCAAATGCAACAGTCCCTGCAGAGAGCACTTGCTCAGAAAAATCTGCGAACCATGTGTGCCTCAGCGAAGAAAAGATCACAAAAGGCTGAATTATGTTCGAAAGGGGCCATCGGTGATTGGTGATGACCTTTCTGAACAACTGTCAAGCACTTTGTCAGTAAACTATGAGGCAATTTGTGGTATTTAGAAGTAAACAAAACGTCTGTCATCCATCTGGCTCCGAGGCTCCCTCCGCGATATGTTTTCGGGAAACTTCACAGAAAATAATCATTTTGAGGAAGGTGATTAATTGTACGCAAACAGAAAGGGAGCACATGTGATGCCGCAATGAAATGTTTTTTTTTTTGTTTTTTTTCCAACGCTCTGCAGCTTGGTGACAGCAGATAAGTGCTGAAAACAATGGAGTGTTGACTGTGACCAACTACAAGCTGTACAAGTATAGGCTGCAGGCTGAGTGAGTATTCATACACCAAAAAAATATTATGAGACCACACAGCTGGGAAGTTTGACAAATCTAGAAAAGGAACAAGTTGGAACAAAAAATAAAACGATTTCAATAACGATTGAAACAGCATCTTATGCTGGTTTCAATCATTTAAGAATCCAAAGATTTTCTTTACAAATTTGTAATTGCATCAATTATAACATACTGAATACTCACTCAGAAAGAAACTATCCTTGTCTTTGTTATTCAGCACCCCGCGTTCTGAAAATGGTCAATTAAATCCAGTGCAACCAGTTGCCTTCAGAGGTGACCTGAGCTAGTAAATAGAGTCCATCTGTGCGTGACTTCATCTCAATACACATCCTGCTTTTCTGTGAAAGCCTCCGAGGTTTGACAGAGAACATCAGAGAACAAACAGAAAGAAGAAGACCAAAGAGCACAGCAGAAAGCTCGGGCTTTACTTCTGGAGAACGCTGAAGCAGGATTGACTTGCAAAGCGACTGTTCATCATCCAAAAAGGCAGCGTGGTACAACACCAGACCTACCAAAACAGGGTGGTCGACCTTAACTGACAAGCTGGGCAAAGAGAGATTAATCAGAGCAGCAGCCGAGAAAACTGTGGCAACTCTGTAGGAGCTGCGGAGTTTCTGAAGACGGGAGGGAGGATTTGTCAACCCAACACACCTCAACAAAAATTGTTGTGGTGTGGGAACATGCAGACCTGCTGAGGTTTTTGATAATCAAAAACACAAAATACCAATGGCCTGCAGCTTTTTTAAATAAAAAAAATAAAAAATAAAAAAAATAAATCCATGAATCTCTAAAAATGTAGCAGTACACGTGCTTGTCCTGAATCACAGAGTCAGACAACAGATGTATCCCAGCCAGAAGAGAACAAAAACATGCCTGTTTGTGCCATAAAGTTTAGTTTAGGCTCTAAATACATCAGGCACTGCTGTTATACACGGATACACATTTTTTCTTTTTTAAATCAATATAACTTAGTTGTATGAATTGTAGAGAGGTGCATTTTTAATCAACAACACTCTTTAGGACATAATTGCTTTGTGCAATTAGATCAATCAGCCGGCGCAGCATCCTGAATCAATGTTGTGCGCAACCATAAATGTTTGGGTTGGAAATACATTAAAACACATCAACAAGGTAGCGAGAAATGTTTGGAGGCTCAATCTCGGAGAAATAAATCCCTGTTTCACAGAACCACTTATCACATAAACCACAATCACTTTTACGTTTCTTCAAAGATTACATAAATCCCAGGTCTGATGAATTCACCGGTTCTTATGCTGATTCAAAGACGGAGAAAACTTTTCATCAGCACAATAACAACCGAGGGTTTGGATCGCCAAAAGGATAATCAGACGTTCACAAACGGAGCCACAGCACAGTTTTAAAGTTATTCTCAAATTCACAGTGTGTCTTGGTGAAGCACTTAGGTCCTTGTCAAAATAATAGGCAATGAATTTAATGTGCTGATCTGACAGTGAGTTAGTTTAAAATCAGTCAGCCTATTGTTAAAAATGCATTTTGACCTATTCCAATAGCAATCTATTAACAAAGAAAACTAAGATCGCAGTGTTTAGCATGAATAATATATATAAAGGACATATGTAGAAGTAAGGGCAACATTTGTATTAATAGGTTTTAAGAGTGTTAATGTAGTAGAATTACTCGACATTTGGAATTTTTTTAAATTTTGCTCCAGATTTATTTTGACTTTTAAGGCCAATGAACAGATTTCTCTTCATCATTTCAAGCTTTCTTCTAGCTGTAGCTCTTTCTCTTTGCTCTAACAGCCAAAGCCAGATCAACCTGTCAAATTCGATACGGTTCTTCTTTGGGGATTGATTAATGGGAGAATCAACACTTGGGGGAAAAAAAAAAAGAAAAAAAGAGAAAAATCTTTAACCATCTCTTGATTTTTGCTCTCTAACGAAATTGAATTCTGACAAATGTGCAAGAAAAACTGTCCATTCCTTTTTGCAAGATAACAAAACTTACAAGTCCTGACAAGGAACAAAAAGGAACAGAGATATCTGGGATGAGCACAACTGTGTTCACAAACCTTTATTTTAAAACTGAGATAAATAGAAATGAATCTTTCTGCAAAGGTTTGAGCTGTGACAGAAAACCAAAGAAAAATATAAAAAACTATCTAAGTAACACTTCTGTATTCTGTGGTTCTGTTGAAATAAAAGTGAGAGACTGTACTGAGGTTTAAGTCTTCACACATTACAAGTAGTAATTGGATGTTAAACCTTCAGACCTACATCCCAATGATTACCTTTAATAATTCACTGCAAATGGTCCATGCACCTTCTTCTCATTTGGACGTATTGTATAGAAGTGGTGCTTTCTGATTTTTTTTTCTCTGTCCTTATAATTTATAATGTTTGTAGTATTTGCTTTTACTGCCGGTTCTTCCAAAGTTGTGGTTTTAAGTGAGAACCAGCTCTCAATTGTCTCACCTCTGTAAATAAAAAAAAATTAAATGTAGAAAAAAAGTCATGTTTCATTATGCAAGTAGAAATTATTAACCTGCATACCTGAGCAGCATTAATGCCATTTCCAGCCAGAATAAACATCTCCGTGCAATTACAGTGATATTCAACTGGACAAATGAGGGCTGAAATTAAAAGTATGAATTTTCATAGCAATGCTTGCTATGAAATTTCCATACCTAAGCTTAATCAGCACAATGTAGAAACAGGGTGTTTATGCTGATGTTTGCCTGTGTGGGTGCAAACTGTGATTGTGATGAAAGGGCTAAAGAGTTTGAGGGACTGAACTGAAGTGAAACAAGTGGGCAGCCGCCAAGCAAAATCAGCCGTTACTTTTATAGTCTTTTGTCCTCCTTCGGTGGCATCCAAACAGTCTGAAACAAGCTTTGCTTTATTCCTTGTTGTTGCAGCAGAAGATAGATCTGGGGGAGTGGATCATGATGGACTCAACCGTGTGCAGAGGTTAAGGCTGGAGAAATGTTCCCTGTCTCACCCCTTTGATTAGATTGGAGAACCTGTCACCCCATTTTAGATTTTTTTTTAATATCTGTGCTCCCTGTGGGACCACTAAGCTCACAGTGGCACCTAGTGGATTCATGACACCTGACAAGAGATTTTTACTGTGTTTATGGTGGAAAGACCAAAGCTCTTGTGCTACATTGACCAAGTGTAATTGAAAAAAAAGTTTTCAGTCCTTAAACTTCAGCAGCTAGTTTCTAAAAGGTTTATAGTCCAGATATTTTATTTTCCAAGACCGCAGCGTGCTTTATAGCTTCTGTTGTGGAGCACTTGGCCACATCTTCTTTTCCAAGAGCGTGTACAATAACTGCTGTTTGTGCAAGAATGCACTCATAAATAAAATAATACGGAACAATGCTTGGAATAGAAATTGACCACCTGGCTTTCAAAAACTCTAAAAATGTTAAGGAATCAGCGGGGTCTGGATGTATTGTTAAAGAAGTGATCTGCCAGCAAACTGCAGCCAAAATCTCTACCACATTTAATATCCTGTTTTGTAATAAAATGTGTTGTTTCTGACTCCTCATTAAACTTCCTTTTATTTCATCCATAGTTTTTTACGGGATTCTTTGTGAGCCAAATTGAGCTATTTAAACAGAGTTCCGAATGGAAATTTGAATTTCAATTAGACTTCCTGCAAAGTTTTCCCAACTAAAGAGTGAGCAGAGTATTAAGATTTCTATCACGTTAGAAAGCAAGTTCAACGTCTTTTACTTGTCGGGACGCAATATTTAAAACTCATTAGGTCCTCCTGTGCTTTGATTTTCTGCAGATTTTCAGATTTTCTGTTTTTGTTTGTCACACTTATGAGACAAAGATCATCAAATTAAATAAAAAGAGTAGCTTTTAAATGATGACTTCAATTTTTAGGGGGAAAAAAGGCTGTCCAACTTAACCTGGCTCTGCGTGAAATACAATTGGACCCATTGTTAAATTATGAATTAACTCTGATTGCCCACATTTTTTTTTTTTTTATAATTTCACAAGCGATATTCAGTCCTAATTACTGACAGTCCTGTAAAAGTAAGAAACAAAGAACTATTGGACCAGGTTTGTTTGAATATTTTTTTTTGTCCTTAATAAAACCTGTATTTTATATTTACTTAGGTTATCTTTGTCTAATATTAACAAGTGTTTGACGATCCAAAACATGTAAATATGACAAAAACCTGAATAAATCTGTAAGTGGGCAAATTCTATACTGGATTGGGAAACGCCAATCTCAAATGAAAAGCAAATATTTAAACTCTACCATAACTTGGTAAATCTTAAAAATACTCCTCATAATATGGGAATAAAAATGATGTCAAAAATATATAGTTCAATCATGTGAAACTGCAAATGAACCTTTTTCCAACAAACATTTCCCAAAAGTTAATTATAGCAGACGACTTTAGTCATAGGGCATTAAGTAATGGGAAACAACCTGTGCTCATGTGGGACAAACATCCCAGTTACCAACACTCAGTTTGTAAAATATGGGGAAAAAAACAACAACATCCAATCAGAGCCTAAATTGGTCCTATCAAAAAGTAATAAATATATGTCAAAATGGTTGGATTCCTGTTGAAATTGAAAAATGATTGGCACACACACCAGCAGCTAAAATAACCTCTACAGAAATGAAAGTTATAAAAACACATCTTACATTTTATAATATAACAAAGTATCAGAAATGAAAGATGTTATTCAGTTCTTTTCTGTATGTTCGTATAAATCAGGATCAAATTGCAATTTAATTTAATTTCAATTGAAAAGGTGGAGCACAGATCAGAAAATCTTGGATGCAGGTTCTTATTGTTACTAAGTGGCATGTGTTTGTTATTGTCATTTCACAGCGTTCAGATGAGTCTCGTTTGTCAGATTTTGAAAATAACCTCAGGTATAAAACATACTTTTCATTAAACCCATAAATTAAAGATGGTCTTTGCATCCATCTGGTGTATTATTCTAACCTTCCAACGCTTTTATCATTAACGGTAAACAAACAAACAAACAACAAATCACCATAATTAACATAAATAAAAGCTTGAAAACATCAGTCTGAAAATACTTTTCAATAATATTCTAATTCACTGAACAGGTTTGCAGAGCATGCAGAATATGATAGGTTACCCTCTTTCAGCTAATATAAAAGTATAAAATAATGAAGTGCAGATGTTTGTGGCTTCTCACCATCAGACCACCTCATGGCATCGTCCAGCTGGAGCGGCAGCCCCTTCCAAAGCGTGCTGTCTTTGGGGAAACCAAGGTCCATGTGTCGCAGGTGGTCGTCATAGCGCCAGTAGTAGTTATCTTTGAAGAAGTAGGTTTTGTCGTTGTGTAACCAAACAAACACTGCATCCACTGCTTCCACAGGAAGGCCGAAGTCACTAATTGGACGTGGGTAACCCTCCTCAACGTTATTGTCTTTGAATACCCAATACTTTTGACCTGAGGATTCAGCACAAACATTACAATAAAAGAAAGAATTCACAAAGCTATACAAATGTTGTTGTGTTTTTTTTTTTCTTTCTTGTACAGACAGGCAAATCAAAATAAAAGCAACTTTGAATCAGGAGTAAATACTCACCTTTGAAGAATACTATTTTGTGGTCCCCTGGCCTCTCGTAAACAGCGTCCACGCTATCCAAATTGGGAGGAAGCCCCCTCCAGAAGCGATGAATGTGAGCAGGATGGAGGGACACCAGGTGCTTTTCCCTTGTTAGCCTCCAAAAGTACTTCCCTACAGGAACCAGAAGAGACTGGCTTAGAGCTTCTCCAAACAAGGTTGTTAAAAGAAAAGGCAAGTTGATTTTGGTGAAATGTTGCCAAATGGAGTGCTGGCTGCACTTTATTTCTTTTGGCTGCTTTCATAAAAAGATAAAAAATAAAAATAAGGTGTTCCAGCAACAAATACAATTTGCAACGGATATAAACAACTTAAAGAACCTAACAATTATCTGGAAAGATTGTTTATATTTTGGCAGAAAATACTGTTTAATGTGTTAACCTTTTTTTAGGTGGCAGAATTTGTTCATAATGTGTTTAAGACTGGAGAGGCTTGGAGTCTGATTGAAGCTGCTGTCTCACCGTTTATTTTACCACTTCTGTGTCTAAACAGGGAATTTTACTAGATTTGAATGTCAAGAAATGAAGGAGCAAAAGTCCTGTCACTTATTTGAATTAAGTGTGACAACATTTAAAGTACGCCCACTTCGTACACAGCACGTGTGTTTGGATACAATTTGTTTTCTGGTGTGTAATGGCAAGATGTGTTACTGCCGCCATCATGTCACCGTCTAAGTTTTTCCCCCTATACCTTATGATCTAACGAATGCATTTCGCGAGCACCGCCAAGTGACAAAATAATTATTAGCTGAATTTATGAGGAAATGCATCAAATGGAGCAATTTTGACCATCCAGCAGCTCCCTCTTTGCTATTAGCACACCTGCTGCTAATCCAGAAAACCCTTTCTCAATCTCCGTTTCTCTTGTTGGACAGCTTTTGCCATCCTGTTTTCAATTGTTGTCATTTGGGCTTGTGGAGTTGAATCCTTTTTTGGTCCCATTCTAACATTGTTCTTGGAATTCCAGAGCTCTTCCTAGTTTGTCATGAAAGTATTTTTACTTAACTCACACACTGCTTCCCTTTTGCGTCTGCTTCTTGGTTATTTTTATTTACAACACCCTAATGGTGTATTAGCCAATCCCTGGAAGTAACACCCATCAATCTCCCTGGGGGGCACTTTGTTCACTCCATCATGTCAGATCTAGTGTTTTTCTTTTCATCTTCTCCATGCTCTATTTTTTTTTTATTCCTCCACACCGCCGCTATTTGTTTCCTTCTGGTACAATCCAACAAAAGCCCGAGGAGGTACACCTTTAACCTTTTCAAACATCTTCAAGACAAGCAGACAAGCACTTTTTTTTCCCCCCGAAATTGTGACACTGGACAGATCTCTCACAGCAGATGGATGTTGCCTTCTTTCATCTTGATGGAAAATAGACCAATCACAACATCCGAGAGTGGTTTATAAGGAGGTGCAATTCAGAATACATTCTCCTGGCTCAGTTTGTGGTGTTATGTAATCAAGACGAATAGCTTAAATAAAAACTCAAGGTATAGGAGGAAAGAAAGGAAATACAAATACAATTGCCCCCTTTGAAAATCTCCCCTTCCCCTTCTCTTATCAAACAAAACTTTATGCTAAAGTAGAGTCAAGACCTCAGCAGGGAAATAGTCTAAATAAGATAAAATTAATTCAGTCAGGTTGACAAAGCACATAACCAAATGTCATATCTTTCAGTACTGAATGGTGACCAGACAGGATGGCCAATGAATAAGTCAAATAAAGTACAGAATTAAAGATTTGTGGATTAAAGGATTAAAGATTCAGCTTAAGATATCAAACAACTGCATGAAAATGAAAGACGTACAAAGACCATAACTTTATCAGCATGTGTGTAAAAGATGACTGTTGTAATTATTGACATTTTCGAACTGAGATGTAAGGTTTTAACATGGTATAAGGTTGAATAATTAATTAGTCAGCACATAGTCAATTGTACTTTGGCAAGTGGTATACTTGTAATATACAAATACAAAGCAAATAGTTGCTTTAACGTGTCATCTTTTTCTTTATTAATACCGCACTGACGGGGTAAATTGTGCAGTTCTGGCTATAATGTTCCACGAGCTAAAGAAATCTTGATCATATCCTCAGAGTCAAACTAAAGAGGAGGACCAATCCTGCCCTGCAGGATGTTACAGAGTCATGTTCAAGGAGCTCTGTGCAGAACAGAACATCCACACAGTGCTCTGGACAAAGAAAACCAACACATTTCCATTTGCATTTTTGCACTCCACTGGTACTTTTTTGTGACAGACCAACATACATTTGCTGATAATTTATAGAAAAAACATATGTTGCAAATAGCAAAAGCACTTTCTTTCCTCTGTAGATGACTTGTGGCAAAATGCAAATTCTTCTTATGACCTTCTTTGAACAGTGATTTCCTGGTTGGCATTCTTCCATAAAGGTCAGATTTATACTCTCACGGCTAAACTGTGAATCTCTACAGCTCTTCAAGAGTTACCCTGGGACTCTTGGCTACTTCTCTGATTAATGCCCTCCTTACCCACCCCGTCAGTTCAGGTAGATGGTCATTTCTTTGTAGATTTGCAGTCATGGGATTCTCTTTCCATTTTCAAAATGACGAACTGGATGTGCTCTGCGAGAAGCTTGAACCGTTGTTTTACAACCTAACCCTGCTTATACTTTTCCACAACTTGTATTGCACATTGAGAATATATTAGACAGTGTACACACACTATATTCTAACTAGGTGACTCCTCAAAACTGGTTTGTGGTGCATTTTATTTAGAGTTGTCCGTGGAAGGAAAGGGGTGGGTTACAGAGGTATGTCACTCTTATACAATTTTTATGAGTAAAACATAATTTTTCTTCAACTTTGGGCAAATCTGTTGTGTGTTGGTCTACCATATAAAATCTTAAAATATACCAATGTTCATGGCGACAACACCACATAAAATGTGGAAGAGTTCAACGGGTATGAACATTTTTTTTTTACAAGAAACTTAATCAGTTCCCTATTAAAAGGCTGAGCGACATCAAAAATACTTGTTAAAGTTAAATACAAAAATTTTGCACTTTCTACTTTTCCATTTCTCTTCTGCTAATTAGAGATGAGCCTTCCGCCGTAAGTTGCCTTTTTTCTTTGCAATCATTCCTCCTTTAATGAGTCTCAATTCAAATTGGTCTCTTTCAGTCTCCTGTGTCCTCTCTCTCTCTCTCTCTCTCTCTCATCACCCAATGTCATAGGCAGACAGCAGAGCTTCTGAACACAGCCTTGAATTCTTGGTGAATTGGAAGAGTTATGGCCCAGAAGAGTGATGGTCTCATCCCAAAAGATCCCCCAACCCTCTCCTTAGTGATTTTTATTGCTGTAACCCCAGTACTTTGTGCCAGAAGGCATTTGCTGCAAAGGGTCTACAGTCATGCCTGCCAGTTTCTTGCTCCCATGGCTGGGGAAATTGCTCTCCCTCTCTCTTTTCCCCCTTCTGCTTAATTTTCAGACACCATCCTGGTGTGTGAGTGATTGGCTTCACCTGCAAGTCCGATCCAATCAGCCCTGGTCTTGTGGGTCTCTTTCTACCACATCGTGCCAGTGCAGTGACTCAGCGTCTCTGTTAGCCTTGTTCCAGTCTTTGTAAATAATTTCTCGCTTTTTGCCCCTTCTCTTGTTGCCCCTCCAATCCAGAAACTGTCACCTGCTGCCGTCTGCATCGGTCTCTTGTTTGTGGATACTGTTCTAACTACCAGTGAGAATTAAAAGTTCATAGCCTACACTTTGGATGAAAAAATAATTTATAGGAAGCAGGTTTGCGTTTCCTGTGTCTCGACTCTAGCTTAAGCAAACAGAAACTTTCATTACAGTCCCTGGTAGGCAGTCGTATTATAATCCATCTCCGGGTGTCTCGCAGGATTTAGTCTTTGGACCTTCGTTATTCTGTTTTCTGTCTTGTCGTTATCTTAAGAAGAATCTGAAGCAAGCATGCACTTGTATGCATGCATCTCCCTTATTACACTGCAACAACAAAAATATTTAGAATGGGAAAGCATGAAAAATAAAGCAACTGTGCTCCTCAGGTGTCATCCTTTTTATCATTTTCCATTTCTCTTATACGACTTGTCAGGATAATTCTCTTATGTGCAATAAAAGCAGCTTAATCCACTTTTCTTCCAGCACCAACCTTTTCTGGATATTATACTTCAACATCTATTAAATACAGCATGTAGGAGATACATTATAAGGACAATGCATGAGTTGGCTGATCATCTTCACCTGATATTACTTACCACACTGAACCAATTCATCTGTAAATTAATTCATTTTATATCATTTTGCACCAGATAAATACTGTATGTTCCATCTGCTATATTTATATTAAAAAAAATAGATCATAATAATATTAAAGAAAAACACAACCTACCCCCATTTTAGGTTACCTTTAAAGAAGAAAGCCTCTCCTCGGATTTGGGCTACAGCATCAAAGTTACTGGTGCATCTGTCTGGAGCATCTTGTGCCAGTCTGACGAAGACAGAGCAATTTTAAGAGTAAGAAGTTGAAAGAGCAAAACAGTATTTGAAGAGCGCAAGGAATGAAAACAGGGTTTTCTGCCATGGCGGCCACAAATAATTTGCCCCCACGGGACAGTTCATACCCAGTTTGACAGGAGATGATTCAAAGTAATTTTCTTTAATCTACTTAAAGCCTATTTTTTTTAATGAAATCTAGTTATGAAAATCTGATAGACATACACCAGGAAGGATCTCCATCAGTTTCTTTAGTTTAAAACGGATGTCATAACCTGCCATATTTTCTCAAGTTGATCCAGTCCAAATTAGGATCAGAGCCACAATAAGGTGCAACTGAAAACCTTCAATAACCTACAAAATGTTTCAAATTTTATTTGAGATTTGAGGGTTTTATGATCATTTATTGTCACAATTCCTTAAAATATTGAACAAAAGAACCAAGCAGATATAAACGAGAACCAACGTATGAAATGGAAGCAGGTTGGGATGAAATGGCAATGTGTTGGTATGAAATGTGGACACAGACTGGGAAAAGAGTGAGGCTGCAAACAATCACTTGACAACAGCAATTACAGAACAGGAACAACAAAACAAAACAAACCCTGAAAACTCACAGACGATCTTGTTGTTGGGTGAAGAAAAGGGGAGAGGACATTTCTTATTTCCACTACATTGTCATTTTCATATAACCATCAATTTTATGGTGGGCTGAGGCTCCTTTGCTTGTTAAGACGTTGCTCTTGAACATGGAGCTTTAAACTCTTCCAAGTTTTTTTTTTTTTTATTTATAATTTTGTATGCATGTCCCATCAGCAACTTTACATATCTCTATGCTCGCTTAGCATAAAATCATCATTGCTGTACCTATCTTGCAATGTATGTCGGAACATATAAAATGCCTTTTGCATGAGCTCACACTTACGAATTTTGTGTATTTTCTTAATAATGATAAACATGATCAGAATTCTGTCATGAATGTGTGTTATTATGCCTCTGTTACATTCAGTCTGTGTAATAGGATGAAAGGCGTAAAAATATAATGTGCAACTACATAAGAATGCTGGTATTTATTTTTGCAGAGGTGTAACCCGTATCATTTTTGTCTACTATACTTAATAATCATTTGATCATCTAGGGCTCAAAATTCAACAATCTTTTCACACCGAGAAAGCTCCCTGACCTGAAAGCTGTATTAATTATAGCTGAATTAATAAGAAAATCACACGACCTCCCCTGGTGGACCTGCCACTTCAAACGATGTCAACAGGGTGTCTGCATAATGCTGCACATTGTAATTATCGGGTCGCTGCTGCAACATTGGTGTTGAACTTACATAAACTGTGGTGCATATTTACAGTATATATATTTTGCATGTCTGAGTTGAGATGCTCGTCCCACATTGTTATTTTAAATCATGTCCAAAGGAATCTGTGGCTGTCTGGCTTGACTGGAGGTTAAATTACACATTTTCAGTATCAGGAGTGCAGAAATAGAACATTATCTATTGACAGCTGAGTATCGTCAAACAAAAACAAATAAAAACAGGTGTGTGACTGTGTGACGGGGGTTAGAAGACCTAAAGTTGTTTTACCAAATTAGTTAAATGTCATTTGAATACACAGGGTAAAAAAAGATAAAACTGCACTGGGTGTGTTTCTTTCAGCTGGATGGGCTAAACATTAGATAGTAGCTGCAACATGTTGTTCTATTAGTAAGTGATTCGGAGCTCTGAGGCATCAGTCTGCTAATGATAAAGCCATCAGTACCTCAGCTGCTTCTCTGTGAGTCTGATGGTCTTTGTATTATCACCAGAATTACATTTTTATTTTATTTTTTTAGCATGAATGTGTTAGATTCTCTATCAGAGTCTGAATATTCTCTGAGGAACCAAGGCTGCATCTGCACAGCAAGCATGTTTAAATACACTTCTTAATAATGCAAAATTATAATGGATCACAAAACGACAAAGAACTTGCCCTCTGAAGGTTCATTAATTAACAAAAACTACAGTGATAGACCGGATGAATAATTAACTCTTGGGCTTGCAGAGGAGAGGAGACACTGATATTATATTTTTAAATAACAAAATGAACGTGGCTTATGAAAAAAGAAAAGAGGAAGGAAACGTTGAACAAACAGGGTTGTGTTCAAAGGTTTTTAAATTTGTGTATATTTTTCCTTCAGCTTAAGGAGGCGAGGAAGGAAGGAAGCCGGGAAGGAAAGAGGGAAAAGAGGAAGGGATGAAGGATGAAAAAAAGGAATGAAATAAAGAAGGCAGAAAGGAAGAAAGGAATTAAAGAAGGTCAGAAGTAAGGGAGGAGTTGAGGGAAGAATAAAGGAAATAGTCAAAGTAGGTAGAAAGGAAAGACAAAAGTAAGAAATAATATAGGAAAAGAAGAGCGGGGAAAGGAGAAGACGAGAGGAGAAAGGAGAAAGAAAATGAAAGAGAAGAATACAGATGTTGATGGAAAGAGAAAGGGAATGACTGTGATGGAGAGGAAGAGATTATGACAGACAAAAGGAAGAAGGCAGAACATGAAAAAGTTTATGGAGGAGAGAGAGAGGGAGGATCTAAGATTGAAGGAAAAGGAAAATGGGTTAAAACAGAAAAGAGAAAGAGAGAAATGAAGACAGAGTAGAGGAGAAAAATGAAAACGAATGAAGGAGAGTCAGAATGAACAAATAAAAGACAGACTGCTGGAGCTCGTCCAAAGCCATCATTTTGTTGCACACATAAAGGCAGTCTCTGCTAATGCCTTTTAAACCCTTTATGAGATTTCTCAGTTCGTAGCTTTGACCGTCTCTTTGAACAAACTGCAGCAGCCATCTAAAATTTATTGGCTTCTTTCTCACAGGTGTAGGTTTCAATTCTCCTCACAGATGTTCAGCTGGATTTGAAGCAGGATTCAACATATTTGGTTCTTTTATAGCTGTTTTAGAGTTCAAAACTAATTTAAGGTGTAAAAGATCTTGTTTGGTCTTAAATACAAATCCAACATTTTGCTGTTTCTATTACCACATTTATCACTAATAAATATAATCCTAAACCTATTACAGTGACTTAAACTAGTTACTAAAACCAGCTTGTCTTGACAAACTTTGGGAATTACCGTTTCTTTCATTGTCCATCTTACACAATGATCCCAATCTTTAGACATACCGATGGGTTTTCCTCTCCACATTTAATAATATATAGTAAAATATATTAAGATTCATAACCATTGCTGCTCTTGATTCTTCTTGTCTAAAGAGTAAACATTAGATATGCAGTTACGAATATTTAAGCATTGCTTTTTTGTTTTGCTTAGCAGTATGAAAAATTGAAGGTTAATGCATTGTTTACTCGAATTATAAATGTGCTTCATGTCAACAATAACAAACAAGGTTACTTCAAGGAGGGCGATGCTAATATTCAGTGACAGGAATATAAACATGCATGTAATAGTATTTGCATGTGAATTATTTCAGAAAAATTTTTTTTTTTTCCTCAAACACACATCTATGTGAGCTTTCTGCTACTAAAGGTGGTTAAGTACGCAGCTTTATTTATATGGTCAAACATACTGCTACCAAATTGGAAGTCTGCATGCAGCATACAGTCGTCTTACGATGATGCATAAACACAGGGCTCTGCATCTTATTAGTAGGGAAACAGCCTCCACCGAGATAAAACGTGAGACACGTTCTGCTTTTTAAAACAGGCAACAGCTAAAAGTGAAAGACAATGAGGTACTGTAATGCTGAGGTACTGTTCAGTGCACCTTTTGTCAGGTTACGGCCACACTCTTTGATTTAATCTCAATGTCTAAAACGTGAAAAGTCATCCGGAAACTGACTCAAGAGAGAAAAAAAGTACTTAAAATGCCTATTGAAGGACTGAATAGCAGTCTGATTGTAGCATCTCTTTAAAGAAAAATAAATACACAAAAAAATGACATCAAGACAGAAGAAACACATTTCCAATTTCAAATTACTCGCCCCATTAAACTTTTGAAACCAGTGCTTACAGTAGGTACAGTTGGTGCATTCGACGTCGAGTGCACTGCAGCTGAGACTATATATCGTTTCCTATATATTCAATTGACCTTCAAATGGTACAGCAGACTCAACAGATAGAGATAATAAGTCTCAACAGATAGAGATAATAAGTCTCAACAGATAGAGATAATAAGTCTCAACAGATAGAGATAATAAGTCTCACTCAGACATAAACTGTAAGTGTGTATCTAGAGAAGATATATACTAGAGAAGATAGCTAGAGATTGTACTCAAGTAATAGAGCCAATACTTCATAATAATATTACTCAAGTAAAAGTAAAAAGTATGGCGCAGTAAAAGTACTCCAAGAAGTATTAAATGTTACTCTAATAAATGTAAGTGAGTAAATGTAACAGCTTCACCCATCTCTGCATCCCTTTTCTGCTGCAAAGCAACTCCTGGCAGCATGATGCTGCCACCACCAGACAGGTATGGCTTTGTGTCTCGTCATCTTTTAAACGGCAATCTGAATAACCACCAGTGAGATATTGAAAGCTTGTGACATTGTTTAATAATCTGACCTTCTTCAAACGTCTCCAGAACTTTATCTGCTCTGCTGTGGTCCTGATATTCTTTGTTCACCAACTTTCTGTAAGCATCTGAATCAGAACAGCTGTATTTAAATTATACACAGTTGGGGTCTATTTAATAATTTAACTGACTTTTGGTATCACTGGATTTTATTTAGGGGTGATCAAGTAAAAAGGACAGAACACTTTTCAAAACTTTAAACCCAAAAGTGATTCTTATTTTCCGTCACAATTATGCACCACTTTATGTTTGTCTTTCACATTAAATAAATAAATAAAAAAAAATAAAAAAACACATAGAGGTTGTGGAAGAATTTGAGTTAATACATTTACAGTGCACTCTTGCATAATGTAAAAAATGTCAGAGTTAAAGACTTTTAAATGCTTCATATCCTTCCTGTCTACTGCCCTTCTGTTCAGACAACACATCCAGTCCGATGATGTATGATGATCGCTAATGACTGTAATGTGCCCAATCTTCAAGCTCAAGTCAAAAATTCTCTACTAAGCTACATACAAAAAGTGACTGTGATGGAATCGGTCCTGTTCTTTTAGTTTAATCTCCTTTAATACATATTCACCAATCATTTTGTGCTTCATTGGGCCATTTCCGACCGGAATGTTCCCTTTTCTCAAGACTTAACTCATTATTTGGCCCAGAAGTTAAATGATGAGTTAATGCCCAAACGGTCACACAATTTGAAAAGTGAAATTAGCAGTGATACGCCATGTATGTGTATGTGGAAGCACATCGCCTTGAGCATGCTAATATGTCCTTCAGCACAAGAGATGAGTAATCTCTGAATCTGACAATTTTAACGACATGATTCAGTCAATCTTTAAACTCCTTGCATATAATTAGAGGAGGAGTTCCTTATTGTCATTTCATACAGTGTCATACAAAATATTTTTGCAATACCTTTTCGTCTTTTTCATAACCAAAAACCTCAGTGCATCTTATTGGAACTGTAGTGGACATAGATGTGAATTTGAAGGGTTCGACTAATTTTGCAAACAAAAATCTAAAGAAAAAATAAATAGCAGTTTATTTATTTCTCTAACACCCTTATAAAAGAGAGTAAAAAAGAAGCAAAAAGAAAGCCAAACTGAACCATGAAAGATGGAAACCCAGGGCCTTCTTACTGCTACCAACTGGGTCACCACGCTACCCACCACACTTTTCAGATTTGTTTGTTTTTTTCATTTGTAATTTTGTAATTTTCATGTTCTTCTTTGCTGATGTTTATATCACATGCAATCACCATAAAATAACTTGGCTATTTGGCTAAACCTAAACTAAACTAAACCTCTTGTAAAACGTTCCCCAATACCGATTCATCAAATTAGTTTGAGTTGAGAACAATAGGAACATATGAAAGCTGAAGACATTAGTATAGATCAGACATTGTTTCTTAGGTGTCTCTCTTACTTACAGGAGCGTGGATCTGTTTTCAGGGAGGTCGAGGAGGACGGGAGGCTCAGGGGTTTGAGACGGGCTGCCTGGCTGATTCGTGTGAGACACAGAGTCTCTGACACCTGCATGTTTCAGACGATTATTCCAGAGAGAGAGACAACAGCTGTTAAAATGTAAAGAAATGTCTGGTCGATTCATTGCATATAAATAAAATGGCAACAATAGGACAGATGTTTTTTTGTTTTTGTTTGTTTGTTTTATCTTTTGCGATCAATCTGAGGCAACAATGTTTGTCGTTCTTGTCTTTATGCTTGTGTTTATCTTTAATTTCCCTCATTTAAAAGAAACCATCCATTCTTGCAGCCTTGTCCTTTAACGATCTTTCCCACCTTTCATGCAGCCCTTCATGATCATTATTCTCCCTATTGCAGTCCTCTCCATAGCAGGGAATGGTATGATAAGGTCATATACCATAAAGAGTTCCAATTAACTCCATCCATGTTCTCATTAATCAATAACCTCACCCACTGGAGTCAATAGTGTCCTTTCACACACACCCACACACACAAACAGAGAGAATGGAGGTGTCTTTTTACCGTAGAGCTGCCAGACACGGACTTTATCCTCATACGGCAGGTCGTATTTCAGCGGGTCTCCCACAGGACCTTGGTAGTACGGCCTCATGATGGATTCCATAGCTGAGGTGTGGACCAGGCCGATGGCATGACCAAACTCATGAACTGCGACTGCAAACAGATCCATCCCATGGGAGTCTGAAAGAAACACATGGAGGCAATGAGAATTATTATTATTATTTGATAAATGCTGTGCCTTTTAAAAGTATCAGCACCCCTGGATGGATACACAAAATTAACTACTTTCTGATTTGGAGAAGCATAATCTAACAGTATGAAAACCATATGAATTTAGTTAGAAATGTTATCGCCACAATTTATATCTAAAATGTCCGTTTATTTTTCTTAATTCATGCAATAGTTTTAAATTGACCAGAGTGTGATTCGCCATTTAATTTATAATCCATAAAATCTTGTTTTATGTAAAACAGGGATATTTGTCCAAACCCCTTCTTAAGATGGGAAATGTAAGAAAACATGTAGCTGTGGTTGTACATGTAGATGTGTGTTGAGTTTAAGGAAATAGAAACTGCTCTAAATCTGTCCATTTTAACTCATAGAGAAAGTGACTTAAGACTTTTCTTAGGATTACAAACCTTGAAACAAACGTTAGCCTAGAACCATGTTGGCCACTCCGAAATTAAGTTAGGATTTCTGAGGATTTCTGAGCAGTATTAGGCTGCGTTCACACTGCAGCCTTAAGTGACACAATTCCGATTTTTTTTTGTCAGATCAGATTGTTTTGCCGGGCCGTTCACACTACCAAACATGTGCGACCTGTATGCATTCTGCAGTTTGAACAGGAAAACGACCTTAAAGTGTCCCGCATGCGCAGTAGAGGGCGCAATAGCGTCAGCGTTCTCAGTGTTCTGCCAACTGCCATAAAAAGAAGAAGTGCTCAGTGTTTGCGGAAGTAAACATGGAGGCTAACGGTGGAGCTTAGCTTACATATTTGAAGTTGTTGTCCGGCCGGAACTCCATATTAACAACTTAATCCTCATTATAGTCCGTCATGGTTGTTGTTTTTCTTCCTGCTTGCGCGTATCAGGATGCAGAATAGTGAGATTTGTTGAGAATCAGTGACGTTCAGTTCGGATGAATGCGACCTGAACGTTAAATCGCATTTGAATCGGATACGTGTCAGATATGGGTCACATTCGAAAAGAATCCGACCTGTGCTGTTCAGAATGTCATGAAAAGATCACACAGGTCGCATTACGTCAAAAAAGAAAAATCAGAATTGAGTCTCTTCAGGCTGCAGTGTGAACGCAGCCTTAGAATATCACAGATAGGGTAACTGCTAGCCCAGAACAATGCTAAAGTTTTCATCTGCTTGAATGAGTCTGGACTTATTTTGCTTATCTCTAGTTCAAAATGTAAAAAAGTTAGTCTGAATAAAGTTGAAGTGAATAGTTTCACACTCAGAAAATCCTTTAAAACAGAGCTTTTCATAAAATGTCTGAAATAATTTTGTTTGTAAAACACACAGAGGATTTTCACTTCATTTGTAGCAGTAGAATCCCCTTCAAATAAGACGAATAAAATCCCAAACATCTCACTTTGTAGATTTTAAGAACCCTTCCCTGAGGAGCGACCTTTGACTTATCGCAGGTTCGATAAATATCACAATGTCTCTTAATATTGTCTTTAGTGGAAACGGCTCAGGGTAGATTTGAATTTTCTTCCCAGTGTTCAGATGTCTGGGGGTTGCAAACTAACCGACGTGACAGACAGCTCTGGTGGCTATGAGTGCTGTTTGGGATGTGCTGCGGTGAGATAACTGTGGTAATACTGCCTGAGCCCCTGGGCTGCCAATCAAAATCTATGTGTGGAAAGATACCCAAAGAGGCTGCAGGCCATTAGAGCACATTTCCATGGATGTTGGGCCAAAAAAATGGAAAGCTTCCAAAAACGGTTTGTCTGCTTCTGCAAAGCAAGACAAAACCATGGATGGTGGGATAAAGATTTGCAAACATGTGAGAGCATGCGTGTCAAGGCAAGCTAGCTTAGAGCTCTTTGGTGGTTAGGAACACATCTACATTCTGTTAAACTCTCTCTGGCTTTACTTTAGAAGCATTTTAGTGCCGTGCTCCGTCGAAAGTAAAAGGCAAGAAGAGAGGTGCGCTTGTGCTTGCAGCGTTTGGGACATCCAGAGGCTAAAAAGTCAAGTCTAATTTACGGTACTATGTGGAGAAGACAGGAAAGGTGGATATAAAGTAGAGACTGAGGCAGAGAGCAGGGCCTGAGAAGAAAATATGTCATTTTAATTCTAGAGGATGAACGAGACTTAACCAGTTTGAACAGCATCACTGAACGTTGCCACAGTTCTTAACACTGTTGCATCATAGAAAAAAAAAGGTCCATTTCAAAAACATGAACATTCATTTTTCATATGCATTGGCTCTGTGATGAACCAATAACTGGTTTACTCATTGCCTGCTGGCTCCCCCAAGACTCTGAGCAGGAAAGAGCTGGTAAAGGAGATGACTGGAGTTTATATGGAACAAACAGGAGGGAAAAAAAGATAAAGAAAAAAAACCAAAACAACTTTGCTGACAAAATACCTACATGAAAAATGTAAACTATAGATTCCATAGTTTAATTTAGACATAAAGTAAGCCTACAAGCAAAACATCATGTTTTATCACTAGTAACAAAATGAACAAAAAGACACATTTTTTCCAGTGTGGTGTTCAAATATTTATTAACATAGGAGAAAATCAATAGCTGGTCCTGATAAAGATGCAATTGAAAAACCAATTATTGATTCTGTTAAGAAGTACATAAATAATTTTCAGTTATTTAAAAAAAATGTAAATAAAATGAAGAAACTTTTTTTTATTTAATAAACTGAAACCACAATTTGCCCCCAAAAAAACAACCCACCCCTATTTGAAAAACCTGTTTATTTCTGCTGATTTATTTCCATTTAGTCATTTATAATCCAAGATCAGGATGTATGATCCTGATCTTACATCAGAAGAAAAAGGACTGTTCTTGCACAAAAGGGATTCATTTTCAAGGAAAACATTTTTTTTATTGCTCCATGTTTAATCCATGAAATAAGCATGGCACAACTCATAGGTACTAGATTATTGGAAAGTAAAGTCTTATTTGTCTTCCCATCTTCAGTTCAACTCAAAACCCAATATTGACATTTCTTTGCTGAAAGAAACTTGAATCATTAAAACTTTATGAAAAAAAGTCTCTAGAGAAATAGATAGTTTGAAATAATAATCAAAGTTTGATGAACTCCAGCAGACTTCTGAAATGTGAAGCCAAACTATAACTCAGACTCTCAAACTCTCACTTGTAAATTATGGTACACCTTAGAAATTGCATAACTGTCATCAAGCTATGGACTGAGTGGAACATGAAGTCGACAAATATAAGCATGACGGTTGTTCAAAATTGCATTAATTACATTTTGGGAAGCCATTTTTCAATTTCCTGATGCATATTTGCAGAAATTTGCAGATATCAGCCAATAACACACTGTACCCCATTGCACCGAGTCAGGCATTGTTACTAAACATAAAAGCCAATTTGAAGTTACTAAATTTGCATTCTGGGGTGACTTCTCTCTGAGATTTGGCTGTAGGTTAAAATCAGCTATCATGTCCTTGATTACCAGGATAAATGCCTGGCAGATAAAAGAAAAGATGTGGGACAGTCTGAGCTTAGCAATAAAGCCTTAGCTTGTAGCAATTAATAACTAAAATATCTCAGTTTGTCTTATAAGCATTCCATCATGGCTGTCATGAAGGTTACTTTCCTCTTGCACTGAGGTCAGTACTGATCCACCTTTATGCTTGCAGACGGTCCAACTAGCCTGACTTTAGCGAGTTTTCCATTTTGCTCCAAGTTTATGCATGTAAAGTGTGGAGTATCCATTAGTTTTGTTTCCATCTTCCTTCTCATTATTTTAATCAGCTCTGACTATAGTAATTTCTTAAGCATGTAACACACGGCTGACAGAAAAAGTTGACTGTTTAAAATTTGCTAAACAGACAAATGGCTTTACTGGAAAGCCAGGGATGCTCAGGGCCTCCTGAGTGTGTGAAATGTGTACAAATTTACCCCTCCATCACATTTAGCACTCAATGCTACCCAAAACAAATACGAAAATTGTAAATATGCTTAAAAGGAACCATTAGGAGCAGCAATAAAGCAGAAAACTGAGTGAAGACACTGTGAATATAGGGAGTTAAAAAGTTACATGAGCTAGATGAAAGAAACCTGTTATCACATAAACATTTGCACATTTTGTCACTTTTACCCCAAAATTTTTAATTCATTTTATTGGGATTTGGTGTAAAAGGTCCAACATAAACATTAAAAACCCAGTTTTTAATGTTTTTTCAAAAAAGCAGCTCACATTTATGCATCCTTTATCTGAAACCGTGAAATAAAATAAAGAGCAACCAACTGCCTATTAAAGTCCCCAGATTGGTAAAGAAATTGATTAATTGTATTAGGACGTCTGAATTCCCTTTGAATCTCACAGGGACATATTTCATTCAGCCATATCTCATACAGCATCTGAATGAAAATGTCTTATATGCTTTAACAAAGCAATGTTCCACCTTCTGTCACAGAGTGGAAAGTAGCCTTGAAAGAAGTAAAATCAAACAAGGCCAAGTGACATGTTTTATTCTCTTGAACAGCACAGCATGCCGTCTTGTCACTGCTGGTGAGAAACTTCAGATCAGAGATAGAAAATATTTTCTCTGTCCTAGTTCTCTATACGGCTCGAGATAATTGTACGATTCGAAAAGATGAACAGACATAGGTCAAAAATACACATGTGATTCCCTCTCCTCTTTTCTGTTCTGCTCACGTTCATAAAACCCTGTGAGTACAAATGCTTCTTTCGAACTGCGGGCAAGTACTAATGTGCTAGTATAGCTGAATCAAATGAAGAAATTGTAAAACATGCTCTATAGCGCTTCAAGTGAATCATTATCATATTTACTTTCGCTCTGGCTTTTAGATCGGACTCTTGAGAGAACAAAAAATGTGTGTGAGGTTAGAGGTTTTACATACACCAGACTGTAGTCGTAAAAATGCTGAGAATATTTAGATTTTAAATCTAAGTCAAGAACTGCTTAAACATAGATAATATTTAAAAAAAAAACAGGAGAAACATCTTGTATTATGATATACAAATGATGAGGTAATGAGTCACTTAGGCTGTCTCTCTATATTTTGAACACATTTTTACTAACCCAGAGCAGTGAAGCGCTGCGAAGGCCTCTTGTAATCATGGGATTTTTTTTTTTTTAATTATTATTTTTCAGACAAAGTATGCAGCTTTTTGGAGGGCTTATTATATCTAAAAACACACCAAACTTCACCCACAAAGTAGAATAACCTCCACTTATAATTATAATTGACCTTTGTCAACCCAATATGCCCCACTGCACTCCCTAGATTTTTCCATCTCAAAAATCTAGTGCTCAACAAATTGGAGTGCATCGTTTATCTAACTGCGCGAGACAGTCGACGACGGCAAGTGGGTGGTGTTTCTGGCCGGAGCGGCGCTGAGCTGCGAGGGCCTCCAACGCTGCATGTAGCTTTAATTATTTATTTTTGGTTTGCTTAATTGATTCTCCAGTATTTAATAATTTAACAACCATGGCACTTAATATTTATCCTTGTTCAATGCCACCAACAAAAGACTGCTGGTAAATTCTTCCTTTGAAAATAAATGAATAAAACAAATCTTTACAAATAGTACCAGACAAATTTCTGTGCCTACAGGTGCAAAACTTGTGGAGCCGTAACCCCAAATAGAGCTACGGAGCTACAGTTTAAGAGAAATAAAACCCTTTGTCAGAATTACACACTACTTTGTACATCACTGCAGTATTTGTACGGCTTCCTACACTGGTTTTTACATGCGGCGTTGGCCAGTAAACTAGATGTCTAACAGATGCCATGATAGTCTGTTATTACGGCTAAGGTCACGGACACAGGAACTTAATGATCCACACAGGGAGTAAAGCCTGACCTGTGTGGTTCAATTTGAAGAGAGATGCATGGCTAAAAACTAATACTAGTTATTGCAGAGACACATGGGAAGACATGCAGCGACTTTCATGCATAGCACAAAGTAGTTATTGCTTGTCTGGATGTTAGGATGCTTTCACGCCTGTAATGGGAATGCAGGCAGCAGAGTGAGACCATGGCCTGATGGAAGAGGGTGGCTTGCACTGATGAATCTTGTAGATAAACCAGTGCATCCGTGGCACTTATCTGAGGGGGAGATGGAAGAATTATGCACTGGAGGTAAACAAGAGAGAAACTCTGCAGAGGTTATCTGATAGTCTTGCTAATGCTCTGCCAAGAACCACAAAACATCTATGGATGCAATTCATGAATTTGTGGCTGAATATGTAAATTTTTAGTGAAACACTTTGCAATTATTTTAGTTAGAATAATCTTTTTTTTTTTTTGCATAAAGTACTAAAATTTGTCACAGAAATTTTAAACCCATGGATAAGGGTGTAAAAAGTAAATATTAAATGAAGCTTTATTGTTAGAGCATTTATTTTTACAGGCCAAAATTTAAGTAATAGTGTTAGTAAAAATGTATCATCGCACCTTTAAAGTAAACAAAGTGTACAGTTTTGCTCTTAAGTTTACATTACTTTAAGACTTTAAGACTTGTGGAACCATTTTTCAGGGAATTTGGACAAAACTGTCCACTGCAAACATTATTCTCTGTCTCTTGGTGAGTGGCTAGGTGAATGTTTAAGCAATTGTGTCTACCCCTTTAAATCATACTGACAGCAGGAACTTCCTACCTTAATACATTGTTACCATGTAGTGACCATTTTTAAATATCAAGACCAATTGAAACCCTTTCTGGTTTCCACATTTTGGTATTTTCTCACAGTAAAGCTCCACGTTCTTCTAGGCTAGAAACCTCACCTCCTGTTTCTGTTAATTCCAGTAAATTTCTTAAATCAATGACAGGAGACGAAGATGGCCATCCAGGACCTTCAACATGTTTGCTGCAGCCAGAAGCAGGTTAAACCGGCCTTGTGTTTTGGATCACGTCCACGTCATTATTTACCAAGCCTCCAAAATGATGAGTGCACATTTTCTTCTTCCAGTGTTTATTCAGACGTTGCATTCATCATACCATTGGTTCTGACCAAACTTCCTGGGTCTTCATCCCCAAAACACAAGTAAACATACTTCAGTGCTTCAAAGTAGGAATTGGGTCTTCATCACAGTATCATAGCATTTACACAATTCTCATATAATTTGTTTGTTTCATTTTCCCCCTATTATTTTCTAAGAATCATAAAGTAAATCTGGTCACAAACTGAAATTAATACAAGTTTTACTGTATTTATTTCCAACAACAAAAAAAGCTACTTTGCCAAAGAAGTTTGCAGTTATTGAGCAAATACATCCAGTTCCTTCACTGAGGTTGTTTTGTGGTCAGCAGCATTCTGCTAAACAGTGTGGCTTACATGATGTGTAATGTTTCAAAGGATCTTATTAAAAGTATTTTTAGCCAACACTTTGAGCTGTCAGATACAACAAGCACGTCTCCCTTTATTATTAAACATTCACTTCAAAAGCAAGTCATCCGCTCTCATGTCTCTACCTCTCTTTTCAGGCTTATTCGTTCTGTTTCTTTAATGGATTCACAGGAACTATAGAAACACGTAGAGGGACACCCTGAATGGTGATGCATATGGCATTATTATGCAGAAAAACCTTATGTTTACCATACAGCAGCATTGCAAATGTGTTGGTCTTATGTTTCTTTTATTAACTAAAAAATTCAGCAGATGCAGGTTTTTTTTTTATGTGGGGTAAGGTTTCAGCTCTCTTGTAATTTGCTTCTCCACCACATTTCCCAATATGTAAGTTGAATGACTACAGTCATCACGCACTGACTTTAGATCACATTAAGGCACTGAGGGAGCTCTTGGAGAGCTCCAAGCTGAGTAAATCTACACATGCAGTCTGCAAAATGTCTCCGTGTCCAGTTGCCGGGTGCAGAGGGAAGTTTTCAGGTTAGTTTCCTCACTGAAATGACGATATAAACTTAAATCAGTGAGCAGTGTGTGCCGAGGACTAGTTCATCAGAGAAAATGTTAGCACAATATGGCTCTAAAATACGTACAAGAATTACTTTATATTTCATGATAAGCCTTTCAAAGCACTTAACCACTTTGGAGGACCACTTTCTGACGGAGGATGAAGAATTACTTCTTTGTAGCAGGTATGGTAATGATTATTTAGAAAGTGCTGTCTTGCAGTTTACTGAGCATTTCCCTTGATGCAGGCTGAGGACAAAGATTGGATGTGAACTGAGACAGCAGATAATGGAATACTAAGTTCAAATATGAGTGCCACAGAATTGTGTGAACTGCTTATCTTCGCTTAAACGACAAAATTAAAGGATTGAGAACGAAACAGTGTTAAAACGTGATGGAAATCTACTTCCTGTTTTACTGTGCCCTCCTTCTGACGACCACACGTTGGCAAAGTTGTTAGACGACCTTATTGTTCACCAGGCTGCTTCAAATTCTAGCACAGATAAATTGCTCCTGACATAATACAAGAAAAAAACACCATCTATGTAAAATGCCCAATTCCATCAAAGTAAGTTGCATTCTGTCTTGCACACAACTTGAGGGTAAAAGACCAAAATGTAACAGAACCCCACGGCAAAACGAATTGGAATCGATGAAAGCTGACAGTGAAATTCAATTACTTATGCTGATTGCTAAAAACAGATTTAATGGCTATCAGCAGGCGCGTACGTGTGAGTTATTTTGTTTCTGGCAGCTGTGGAAAATGAAAGGATACCTTTTATGTCTCCTAATAAGCTTGTGATAACAATCAGCGGCGCTTTAGTTGCCACACACAGGCCATCGAATGTTATACTGTTACTTCAAACAAATGAAATGCTAATTATAAAATCTGGATCATGACCAGACAAGACAAAAGCACAGCTTGCCTTGCAGGTGCAGTCAGAGTTTTGTTTTCAAACATAAAAGCTGCACTTTTCTTTAGGATTTTCTGGACGCCGAATGCTTTTTGTTTGATTTTTTTTATCGTTTTTGTTTTACAGACTCATGCAAATGTCTACCAGATTTCCACTGTATATCCTTTTTTCCTAGACCCACATTTTTCCTTCAGCATGTAACCCAACACATTTATGTTCAAGCACATGTGCTTTAAACTGACACAGAGAGTCTTTATTCCTCACCTGGAGATCTAAAGGTCCAGGCCTCGTCGTCATCAAAGTGTGTATCACCCGCTGTGAACCTCTCCCCAGGAAAGAAAGCATGTGCCACTGTTCCCCCAGGCCCGTCGAAGGGGTATCCATCATTATGGTCCGCTTTGGTGAAGTCGATCTGAATGTCTGCGTCACTGCCGGCCACCTCGTGGAAGTTCAGAGGCGCGATGTCGCTCCAGACCTTCAGGGCGTAGTACATGAGGGCCCGAACTGTATCCCTGCCCAATAAGGCTGAATCCTTGGGGAAGGTTCTCACTCTAAGAAAGCGAATAAGAGACCGCATGATGAATAACAGATGAGACGGCATTATTATTCAGCGTTTGAAGAACACACAGAACGACCTTGTCGTTTGTTTTTGGTGTGGGGGTTAATAAATGAAGAATTTTGCTTCTTATTCATTTATTCATCAACAGATTGCATAGAGTAAAATTATTTAAAGAAGTATGCAGTGTTTGTGCTGTAGATGTTCTCCAGTTTTCATTAAAAAAAAAAGGTAGTTATTCTTTGCTTTTCTTCACATATCCAGTTTTTGGCATGTTAAAAAAAAGCATGTATGTTTTTCAATATTGGGATAAGGATATTTTAACAACGCAGTGAAATTCAAGTAAATTAAGTAACTGACAAGAATGGGGGATGTTTACAGCATTTACTGTAAATTGAAATAAAAGAAAAAAAAATGCAATTTCTGGTGAGAACTACATTATGGAACCTTAACATGGATTTCCTCTTAAAATGGGAAATGGATATGAACAGTCAGACGCACTGAGACTGTGCACATTTCGAACTGTAATTAAGTGTGAAATGTAATAAACTGAAATTTCCATTTCTTAAACTTCCTTTAGCCCTGTCATATAGTGGGAGTAACACCCGGTCTGAATAAATCAATGTGGAAAGCTGAGCCATTCGTTGTCAAACCTCACATCAAAGAGGGTCTTAAGGCCTGATGTAGAGGCTTACATTTGAAGTCCAGGTGGGATTTTTTTTTTTTTTTTACTTCATACACAGAAGTATGAAACTTCTGAGTACAATTTGACCACTGCATGCATTTATTTAAACCTGCATGAGTGGAATCAGTAGTAGCTTATCATGTTTACACTTAAAGGAGCTCATATCTGCAATTGATCTCTTTACACATTTAAATCTCTACTTTTATGTATATAACAAGCTTATCCCAAAAGGGAAATAAGAAAACTGCACTATGGTAGTTTATTTCATGCAACATTTTAAAAGCGTTTTTGCATTTTATCATTTTACTCTAGAGTGTCGTGGAACGTTATCGACAACATAGTACAGAAAGCTGCAGCGCTTTGTTCTACAAAGTTTTATCTCAGAGAGGATGGAAAACAACTGCCTGACACTCTTCAGGAAACTGCTGAAAAAGTTCAACTGGAAATTTCAAGGAGCACAAATACTTTTGTGATGCCCCTGCAGAAGATTGGAAAAATAATACGAGCGTGTTTACATATCTGGTGTGAAAAGAAAACCACTTCATGCCAGATTGTTCAACTTAAACCCTTCGGAGGTTTTCAGGAATTCTTGCCAATATCCATAGCTACACTTCACACTTCCCTGCTGTCTGTTGTTCTCCTGCTACCAGAACGTCTTTAATCCATCTAGTGATGCAAATGAGTTCATTAGTGCAGATAATTAATGCAATAATTAGCAAACATGTCTGTATCAACATGTCACAAAACAGATGGACGCTGGTAGGTTGGATGCAATGTTAGCTCAAAGCAATAACGAACGGGGTGCTTGAAAATTGGGTTTTCTCCATTAATATGCAAATGCAGTCGCAGCGAGTTGCTGCTAAGTGTAATCGGACCATTTGTTTGGAGGGAAACTTGTGGCGTACAGTGAGACAAAACTTTTGTCTTTATTTGTTTACCTAAATGGGACTGCACCGTCTATTTATTCATACAGTACAACCTGAGTGTGTGACCGTCGCTGCTAACCACAGTTAGACAAGGTCACTGCGAATGGATCAGCGCCTCCACAGACAATTCACCTGCTGATTAGTCCTAATTCAGACTGACGAGGGAGGGCGACTGTGTATGTCTGCGCGTTTTCGAGAGAGAGTATTCGGGAGAGAAAGATGGAGAGGCAGAGTGCATGGTTTTGTCAGATGCAAGCATGTATGTGCATCTAAATGTTGTGTGTGTGTGTGCGTGTGCAACTGTGTGTGTGTGTGTGTGTGTGTGTGTGTGTGTGTGCGTGTGTGTGTGAATGCAATTACAGGTAAGACTGCCAAGGTCAGAGCACTCTTGCGCTGCATCTCAGATGAACTAAGGAGTCTCAGAGAATTGCCTCTGCCCACATGCCGAGACAACACTCGCATGAAAATTAAAGCAAGTGTCATTTCCCCATGGTGCCTGCTTTAAATTTGATTATCTTTACAGAGTGTGAACTTGCCAGTGTGTCAAACACCTTGATTCTAACTGCCTTATTGATTACATTTAATCAAGAAACCAATTGCAGTCAGATCTGATGTTTATTAAACAGCTTGTTCTAATTAAGCCCACAACACTATGCATTTACATTCTGGTTGTTTCCACTGAGATTTTCTGACAATATCAAAAACAGTATTATATCATTGCAGTGACAAATATTTTTTTTTTTACACAGTGTAACTCAACTCTGAGTCAAAAGATCTGTTTTTCTTGTTGTTGTTTTTTTTTTTATGAAACAAGGTAAAAATGTCTCCAGCTGAAGAATGCATAAAAGTCCAAATATGCTGCTGTAGAGAAACAAACCACTCGGTACAACGTATAAATTGGAGTATGCATTCAGCTGACGGTCGTTTCTCAGATTCAAAGGATCTTTTGAAAATGACCTTTAATCAGGAATTAAACATATTTTTCACTGAACTCACATTTCTGCACCGTTCTATTCTCATATTCTAAGACATTAAGTGGTAATTTTATTAGCGTTAAGAAGAAAATCACCGTAATTCACAAAAATGAAGGCTTTAAAACCTCAGACTGTGTGTAATTAATTAACATAATGCTTCATCTATAGAACGCCATCCACTTATCCATTTGATATACTCGCTTGTCCTTGCAGGGTTGCGAGAGAGCTGATCACTCATAGCCAAAGACCACTTAGAGAGACCAGTTTACCTGAGAGTTATGTTTTATGACTGTGAGAGGATTGCAACAGTTCAATGCATGCATCAGTCGTCTTTTTTTTTTTTCCTATTTTTACTGCAGTAGAGAAACAAACCGCTCCACACCAACAGACAATGATCCAGGATTATTTTGGTTTATTAAGACATCTCTTATCTTTTCTGTCAAGAAAACAAATTGTGATATCAGTTGTGACGTCTATAAACAAAAGAAAATTAAGCCAGAGTACATTTTACAAAAAATAAAAGAGTGGGATCAAATGAAAGGAGTCACAGTGACACAAAACTATTTATATTTGATGAATTTCTGTAAGGTAGAGTTTTGGCATCCTTGTTATTGTCAGACTGCTCTGCTATTAACATATGATTAAAGACAGTAAAAGTCTCTCTGTTGCTCTTGTAGTTTTGGTCACACCTTTGTGATGTGTTATGCAAAAACGGGGAAAGAAGAAGAAGAAAGTCTGCCCATATTTTTGCTCAACGTTGCCAGAGACAATATCTTTGGATCATGAAGGAACAAAGCCTTTTGTCTCATGCAAAATTAACAAAAAAATGACTTGTTGTATTCTGACTTTTTAAAAATTAGGGAAAAGATATTGCCTAAAGTAGAATTTATTCTTCCTCGAGGTGATGTTTTTGTTATCACTTAATACAAATAAATTATCTAACCTGCGTGTACAGCTTTGTTAATTATTTAAAATTTGAAAAGTAAACCTTATCATCATGCAACATTTTGATGCTCTGTGTTTTTAAAACAAAACTAAACAAAGAAAAATAAGATGTTAGAGATTTATCCTCATAAAGCAGTGGTAGCGCAGTCACCGTCCCATGACAGACACTAAGAATCTTCTTTTATATTTATGAAATGGAAAAAAGTGCGTGTTAAAGGTTAATAAACTTTAATTTATTTTATTTTGACAAAAAAAATAGTAAACACAAATTAGTGCTAAGCATATTCAGGTAGACTGCAGAGTGTAATCATTTTACAATTAAATATATTTTAATATCAGCCAGTGCTTGTTTATCTTAGAACGAACCTGTTAAAGGGATGAATCATTTCATTGCATTTTCCATCGGCTATGACTCATTTAAAACATCCTCATCATTTATTTAGCTAGCGATGGGATTTGGAACGTGGTTCCTGTTGCTCTGCTGTGGCAAACAGAAGACAAATGCACCTTGGAGGACAGCTGCGAATTCCTCACATCTTCTGGAATGTGTGTCGGAATAAAGCAATCAGAATGAATAAAAACTGTTTAAAGAGGGTGGATTGTGTACTGACTTGTACATTTTCAGTTACATAATCATGCAATGTGATTATGTAAATCCTGCATGTGGATTTTTCTCTTTTACTGATTATTAATAATTAAGAAAATACACAGTTTAGAGGAATCCTCAGTTTCCTCAGAGCCAGTGGAGCTCCTTTCCTCCAAATATGTGCATGCTGCAAATTAACTTTGGGCCTTAGCGTGCTGATGCAGTTCTCACAAAGAGAACCATAATTCAGGTATTAAGCAGTCTGCTTACTTTTTTTTTTTTTTTTAATGTTGCATCTCTGGTGTAACATGGCTGCAAGGATGGCCTTCAGATCCACACCGACACTTACCAAAACTGCTGTCGCTGCTGCTGCTAATTAAACCCTGCTTTAATTCTCACATCCATCTGCAAAGAATCCGCTTTCCCTAAGGAGGAGTTATCATCATCGCTGGCCACTGCTCCAGTTTACCACATGAGGCGAGACAAGGTCACAGTCAGACATTTGAACACAGATTCCCATTCAACAATCCTTTCCTAGAGAGCTGATTGAAAGATGTTTGTTAAATAATTAAGAGATATGTTTTTACAGAAATACTTGTCGGCACAGTGTGAAACGAATGACTAAATAGCCTGAAATGCTAGTCGAGGCAGCAGCACAAGTGCATTGCACTGACAGCTGCTATTCAGCTCTAAAAGAATAAGTCTGCGGATTAAGCTGATCGCTTTCCAATTGCAGCATTAAAGTCTGTTTTCTTGATAACATTCTAATCATGACTTAGGCAAACTTGTATGGCGATAAAGGCATTAGCAAGCACGGTTTAGTCAAAAACGCAGACGCTGGAGATTTTGGTTCCAGTACAAAGTGGGAGTCATCAGCTGCTCCGTGGCTGGAGGGCTGTTTAGCAGCAAAAGAGCTTCAGAGTGTGCATCATTGACTTACAAATAAATATCTGAGAACAGAGTGTGCTGTCAGACGCTTCCACATCAATCAAATTTAATACCTACATAAAGAAGTGCTTACATCAAAGAACACCCTGACACTTGCGAGCCGGCAGTCCGGGACGGACTCGGGATCATTTGCTATGGAGCTTAACAGGCAAACAGAGGGAAGCAGAGGAGAGGAGCGAGATGAAGAAGGCCGAGAGGAAAGAGATGGGAGTATTGTTAAAGCCTGAGGGGAATGCTGGAGGTGAGAGCAAGAAAAGAGATGAAATATGCAAGCAAGAGTTTCCAGTGATCGGGATGAGTTTGCAGTTGTTTGTAACTTTCGAAAAAAGCCAAAAGAGGAACTTGAAAGCAACACATTTTGAGTGCAGATCTTCATGTCTACTGATTTCAACGTACACAGATCTTTTCGTAAGGTTTTTTTTGTTTTGTTTTTTTTTTTTTTACTTAAAATTTCAGGCATCAGAAGTCATAAAAGCTTACCTCCGGCTTTCTGATACATGATGAGCGTAATCACCTGTCCTCTGTCTCAGCCATTCAGCTGTCCTACCTTTTGGAGGAACATTTTGTGCACCTTTTACAACCTGATCTGGTTCAGAGGGCTAAAAGTTCCCCTTACTGACACCTTCTATTGCTGAGTTGAAACCAAATAAAGCTGCTGTCATTAAGGTACAATCCCTGGAAGGACTACATAAAAATTACAATCTAAACATCCTGTACTGAAATCTCAGAGGCCTTACTTCTAATTGGCAAATCAATCAAGCAAACAGCTACCAATACGTTGTTCAAAAAGAAACCAACACAAAAGGCAGAGTTGAAGTTTCTAGATTGATTGTACATTATCTGGAAGTGTCATGGTAAAGGAACAAAACTATTCAGGAAATGTTTGATACAACAAATCACAACTTATATTTGATCGCAACAGTTTTTGACGCTCAAGAAATTACAAAAAAAAAGAGAATGCACGTGGTGTAAAATTATTTTGGACGCCGAGATTAGGTTGCATCAAATTGTCTCAAAGCGGTGGGGCTGACACACATCCATACTGCCTGGTCGTCAGAGAATCTGAAGCTGGATTAGACAAGCTGGTCTCGTGCTAAAGCTACAGCCTTTATGATGCTCACCAGCTGGCATTGCCACAAAACAGTTACTGCCACGCGCCTAGCACCTCAACTGCTGTTGCATCCAGCTGCTGATTTGGATGCAATCAAAAATAATCTAAGCATGCAACTCCAACAAATAATCCATTTTTTTTTTCTCCACAACAAAAAGTACTACGCCACGATCAGTCACCTTGGAGAAAAGATGTTGATGCACACTGAGCTCTTGTGTTGCAAGCTTCCCAGTTGGAGAAAAGCGCACATACTTCCTTGTTGCATCCAAGGCAATGTTTGCTGGTTGCCGTCGCACTAAAAAAGTTTGTGTTTTTAAAGAATACACACTGTCAGAATGTCAAACAATGGCTCTGGTAGATACATACATGCAGAATGAGAGTAATTAGGAGGAGAAGCTCAACAAGTAGATGGTGTGAAATAAGCTGAATGGCAGATGCTTTGAGCATCCTAAAAACACAGTTCAGGCTTGTTGTGATTGATTGACAGTGATCAAAGGACCAAAAAAAAAAAAAAAAAAAAAATGAACGGCAGGTTGTATGAAGAAAACATCCCAGTCCAGTCCAGCACCCAATGGCAGAAGCATCGTGGTAGGATAGTCAGAAAGCAGAAAAAAAAAACTCCTTTTCCCATATAGCATCATTAATACCCTCACATTGAAATTAGGGTTTTAGAGAGCGTATCCTTTCAAAAATTTAATGTAAGTACGTTTTTTTTTATAGTTTTTGACATCTAATAAAGCACATGCTTATAATAAAGGTAACACCTCATACTTAAAAAAAACAAAAAACAAAAAAAAAACGATAACAACATACAGTATTTAGAGCTCAGCTTTCAGCAAATTATGCCCGCTTTGGCTCTACTGTGTCTACCAGTGAGAAAGTAGAGAGGTTGCTTCCACTGTGCTAAAAAGAAAGGCATTTTTTTTTTTTTAAAGAGCCAAGCTGTGGGGGTCGGGTCAGGAGATTGGCAGTCGTTGGCTGGCAGTCGCAAGATGGAGAGAAGCAGGGTGTGGGCTATTAGAAAAAAGGCTAAATGCTGCAGTTATTTAACAGCAGACCTTCACAGCGGTCTGCATGCTGGTCCCCTCGAGCAGAGGCTGACTTTAGTGATCCAGTACGGCGAGCAACGGCGGATGGTTGCCACCTCTTTTTCCAGGTCAGCTGAGACCACACTCGCACGCTCCCATCATGATGCCCTCAAAATCTGTTTGAACCTCTGACTGAGAGCCTTCAGAAATGTGGTGGGATTATTTCAACAAGGCCTAGCCTGCAGGGACAGAGTCTCCAGGTAATTTGTTTTCAATAAGCCATGACTATCCTGGCCCCTGGTGACAGGTGATTCATCCCTCTGAACTCATCACTCTCACAGCCTGAGCAGCTGCTGAAAACGCTTGCACGGCTCCACGGATTCCAGCTGGATGAGCCAGACGTGTATCCCTGGGAATCAGTAGTGGGTGATTTTCCTCAATTTATGTCCGCTGCAGCTACAGGGGGGTGGTCTATCAAACACATCAGCTATTGAGCTATTTCATACTGGTTTTAGTGCCTACGTTGGTTCTTATCAGCGTCATAGCTGCATATCCAATAATGAAGTCAGGCTGAAGTCAGAACATGGATCTGGGCAAAAACAATTCATCCATGTTCTGGTTGTAAATCAGAAAGCCAGAGGGATGTTCTAATTTCTGTGTATAATACTAGCATGATAAGCTAATAATGTTGAAGTCTATTTTCTTTGCAATTTTAACATATTAATGTAATATCTTATTTCAATTTAAGTACTCATCAAATATGGAGACAGCTATTTAATCATATTCTACCAGTTTGATAATAGGTAGTTTTATCAATACGTTCTGTCACAACTGGGCATTTGAGGACTTTCAGAATCTAAACATGGTCCAAAATGAAAATGAGTTCGACACACCTGTTCTAAGTGAAACAGGAGTTTTTCACTCTTATTGTTATGCTCTTGACAAAAACTTCTGTTTTTTTTAATGTTTTCAAATTTGTGTCAACATGGCAGTACTTGAAAATCTTAGTATTTACAGATGTGGTACATGTCTTAAAGGGGCAGCAGTGTGTATTTTACAGGCATACCGTGCCAGCACAGTCAAGTAACTGTTCTCTTCAGTTGAATGCTGTAAATATCAAGAATAACTAAAAACAGATTTAACTTCACAATTTAACTCCTTGAAATTGGGTCTCTGTCCCTTTAAGAAGCTCCAGCTCTTTCTGACGCTCTGCCTTCAGAACGTTATCACAACCGTGTTTCTTCATTAACCCTAATTTAACATTTAAAGAGTCCCTCAAACATGCATAAAAGAGTCAAAGCAACAGTCCAGGAATGTTTTGGACGGCGGAATATCATCATGACACAAAGCTCAGAAAACTCGACTTCACATCATCCCTCTCCTTCAAAAAGTCTGAGAATCACTGCTCGAAAGTGATTAAACAAAAGTACAATGATTGTCTCATTTTTTTTTTCTATTAACAGATTTATATGTGCACAGAACACGGTTTTCATCCTACAAGTTTGTGATCTCCACTGTGTAACTCTACTTTCATTTTTTGTTCTGCTTCTAACCAGGACAGCCTCCACACTCTGCCAACTTCGCTCCAACAGCCTCCCCTACAGCTGAAGGTTCCCGCTCATCGACCTGTTTCTTCAATCCTCCAGCGCCCTGATGTCCCGCTTTCTTGCCTCATCTCGCTTGACTTTGCTTTCCTTCTGTCCTGTCTTACATCTACTAAGCCTCCTCATTTCATCATTTACTGGCTTGTTGCGTCGGCCTTCACACCTTTATGTCTCACTAAAAGTAACTTCAGGCGTATCTGGCGAGAATAAAATGAATGACAGCAGATTATTACATACTATATTTAACAAGTATTTTAATGCTGAAGCACATTTTTTCTGCTGCACTTGTTCTGCTGTAGTTGTGTTATGTTGTATAACTAAAAATGGCTTTAATTTTCTTTGCTTTCCTTTCCGTTTCAGGGAATGTGAAAATATTTTATTTTAAAGCAACATGTGGACATACGAGCACTTCACAACGCGACACTCTGTGTAAACCTCGACTGACATAAAGACGAGGGCAAATGATAAAAAAAAAAGTTTTATCAGTCTATTGCCCTTTAAAATGAGTTTCTGTTCTGTGATTTCTCCTCCAAAGTGTGCAACCTTCACCTGTTCATGACATCACAAAAAATCTCATTTGACGACTCAGCCACCCTGATAGCTCCCCCACCATCGGGATCTAGACAGGAGGTTCTTTTCCAAATCCATTTCATGTTAATCTTAAGTTAAATGTTTTGCCAGGAAAGTCAGAGCAATCACAAAAAGATAAGTGAACTGTTGAGCTTTTTATTCTGTCTGTTAATGGACTTCTGCCTATTGAAAATGATCAATTATCTGGGCAAAGACAATAAAACACCGCGAGCAAGCTTGTTTTATTTACTAATCTAGCACTTATGCTGTTAATCATACGGAAAATTGAACTGTTTATGTAAACAAAACCTTAGAAATAAAAAATAAATAAATAAATTGAAGGTGGTGCTGAGATTTTTCTCAGCTATGCAACAGTGATGAGACTTAATGAAAATGTTTGCATCCTAGAGCATCTGTCCCCTCTACAATGATTCTCTCTGAGTGTGTAGGTGTGTATGCGTGTGTGTGTGTGTTTGTGTCCTGCACAACTTGTTTTCCTCAGATGGTTGATTTCGGTGAGCCCATGTGTATTTCTATATACTACACTGATCTCGGCAGCCCAGCTGGACACACGATCCACAAGCTGGAAGACGCATGAACGTCCCACAAACCGTCTCCCAGCGTAGTCGGCCCCGACAGCGAGCGTGTTCATCAGAAAATCTGTTCAGGTCCACATTTACATAAGCATTCAAATTGAACATCGACGGCGACGTATTTACAGATATTAATACCAACTGAACGGTTTTGCGCTTTGTCATAATATAGCCGCAAATGTATTTGCTGGTATGTTATATAGCAGATCAACACAAAGCATAAATGTGAAGTGAAGGGAAAGTGACATATGGTTTTTAAAATGCATTAGATAAAAAAAAATCGTTAAAGGTGAAAAGGAGGTTATGAGAAAAAATCAATACTTTTCAGAACCCCTCCCCCCCCTTCACTGCTACTACAGCTGCACTGATATATTTGCCCATTTTTCTTCGCCGAATAGCTCAACCTCAGTCATATTAGTCACTTTTTCCACGGTATATCAGATTTTGCTCTGAACTTGGCCATTTTAAAACATATCCTGTGATTTAAACCATTCTGGTTGTGTGTTGTGGGGCTGTTATTCACCTGAGGTGAACTTCTGCCTCGAGACCTTTGCAGCCTTTAACCTTTCTTTCAGAGTCGACCGGCATTTAGCTCCATCTTTCCTTCCATCACCTCTAACCAGAGCTCCTGATGAACAAAGAAGTCTGTACAGCATGTTGGTGCTGCTGCCACCATGTCATAGTGTGATCAGTGCAGTGTACAGTTTTAGTTATTATTTTGCTTTCACTTCTCATCAGATCGCGTCTCCATTCCTTGGTTCGATACGCAACAGTGTGAGATGAATTATACTAAATATGATTCCCATTATTTCAATACTATTGGAATATTGCCCCTGTGCACAATTGATACCGTTTTACACCAGATGGTAATAAATTCAGTAAAAAAAAAAAAAAAAAATGAAACGAGCAATAACTGAATTGTTTGTAAAATGTAAATCTAAAATTAAAAAAAAATAAAAATAAAAATAATTTGCTGAGTGGTCCAAACATACACTATAGTGATTCCACAAGCAGGAAATAATATGACGCTCCATTTTGAAGGCTTTGTAACCTTTGGTTATTATTTAAGGATTATCTGGGTGAGCGTGAGCCAATGGTTTCATGTAGGCTGATCAAAAAATGTTCCTACCTCCACGACAGGTGCCTCTTATTCCATTTGTTCTGTGTGTTCAAGCTTCGTTTCCTGCGCCCCGCCGTCACGTTGGGATCAGAGACATCTGGCAGAGAGCATCTGGGTGTTTTCATTAGACCTAGTGTGGCTTGGTCTGAAGGACAGTGAAGGTGAGAGGAAGTAGTTAAAAACTAAAATGGCTTTCCATGATTAAAACTTTATAATATCTGCTTATAGTGCCTTTCAAGAGTGTCCATGCCTCTAAAGTCTTAATCACAATTTGTCATGATGCAAACAACAACCTGAATGTAGTTTTTTTTAGGGATTTTATGTGGTAAAAGTGGAAGGTAAGTCATTATACATAGTTTCCATTTTATTTTCAAATGAAAATTGGAAATGTTAGGAATGCACTTTTATTTAGCTCTGATAGCTTAGGTGCTGCAGAAGATCTACAGCTAAGGTCGAAGACAGCTATGAGTCATGCACTCCACAGATCTAGCCTTTATAAGAGGGAGGCAAGAAAGCCACTGTCGGAAGGAGAAAAAAAAATGTTTTCAGTTTGCCACAAGCCACACAGCAAACATGTTAAAGAAGGGAGTGTGGTTAGATGAGACCAAATTTGAACTCATCAGTGTGGAAAGAACTATGTGACAGGGAAACACGGTGGTGGCTCCATCAGGCTGCAGGGAATCTTTTCTTTGACAGAGACAGGGAAGCATGGGTGGAGCTAAGTAAAGGGCGATACTGGGAGCAAAGTTACATGATTACAAAAGACTTGAGAGTAACAAATTGAAAATATTGAGGAGTACAGGCCAAATCACACCCATCTACTAGAATGGCCCAGTCAAAGTTCAAACCTAAACCTAAATGTACATCTGGAGGTTAAGAGTCCTTGTCAAATGGCGTTTTAACTAAAAATCTGGATCTTTTTTTTTTTTTTTTCCAAATTCCAAACTTTTTTTTGTTCAAAATCTGTCACATGCTGTAAAGCACTTTGAAATGTCTTGCTGCTGAAATGTGCTATACAAATAAAATTTGATTTTGATTTGATCTGTAGCCAGATTAATAAAAGACTGGATGTCCCCCCCCCCCATCCAGTCTGACCGATCAAAACTTCCTACAAAAACTTGCATCTGTAATAGAAGCAAAGGATGGCTGTGGACGTCAAGATTTTTCATTTGTAAAACATTTTGAGAACCATGTATCATTTTCCTTCTACGTCATCTATTAAATAAAATTCCAGTAAAATACAAACATATACATATTCAACAGATATAAGTACTTTTATAAAGGCACTGAAAGAGACTTAATGCTTTTAGTGTCTTTGGAGAGGAATACATCTGATCTGCAAAGATGGCCTCAACGTTTTCTGCATTTATAATTGGCTGCACCAGCAACCCTGGGAATTCAGGTGTTCCTATGCAAACATATGTGCATCAACACAATGTATTTTAAATCCATTTAAATGATAAAATACATAAGCTCTTGAAGATATCTGCTTACAAGTGCAACAAAACTCTTTAGGGTGTCTGCCATCTAGAACATTATTTTTGTTTCTCCCCCTCAAACCTCTACAACTCAAAATTACTCGCATCTACTCTCCATTGCTGTATATGTGGGAGATAAATAATGGCACTGTTTGCAGAGGAGGGTTGTGGTGCCTATGAGTGAGTAAGACTGCCAATGCGAATTGCAGGAAATTATGAGAATACTGCATGGAGAGAATAGGAGAACGCACGCTAATCAATATACTGTTCTGTTCCCCACGTATAAGCATCATCAATCACGTACAGTACGCACGTGGAGGTATTGTCATTCTTCTCTCCCCCTCTCTTTGTGACAGCAAGTGTGATTCATGTTTACAAGCTCTCCTGTGGTGGGTAGACAGCTGTGCAATGCAATACTACCCAGTAAATAGAACCCAAATAAATATTACCTTTCGGTGTTTTGTCTAAGATATATTGATTCAGTTCCTTGTAAAGCTACTCTCTGTGTTTTTGTTGCTAGGACTGCATTATAGTCAAGCACTTGTACTTCCTTTCACTGTTACTTAGCTTGACATCCTCTGCAGTCTCAAAGTAAAACAGATTGTGCGGGATGCATCTGAACGCCCACAAATGCACCTAATACTCCAGTTTCCTTCAGTCCTCCAAACTTCTGCATGGCTTTGATGGCCTTGGTCAACGCCTCTTTGGTCTGCAGCTGGCCAGTCACCGGGTCGGGGGGCGGGAGGTAGCCAAACCTACTCAGCCAGTCCTGGAAGAGAAATAGCAGCAGACACACTTCAACACACAAATAGCTGTTTTTATGTTCACAGTGATTTTTGTGTCTGAATATAGTCGCAATTGTATTTTTTTTTCAACCTTAACATTATGACGCCCTAATAGAGAAGCGTATATTCGAAGGAAACCAAGAGCTCTCAATGTGCTGACTCCAGCTTCAGCTGACTCCTTGTGAAGCTCTTCCAAATTCTTCAATAGATTTAGCTTGACAATCCTCTCACAACCACACCACATTAACACATTCATTTATGCAAAAGAAGGCACAACCAAGTATTAAATACATATAGCACACATACTTTATTGATTGTATGTGATATTATAGTTTACAGAGACACTACATTTTAGATTTTTTTATGATCTGTAAGCTGTAATAATAAACATTTCAAGAAATAACAGTTTAAAATAGCTCACAGTATGTGCAACAAATATATACAATATGATTTTCTTTTTGTAAACTTTTTCCACAAAATTCTAACTTTTGGAGCTGTACTTGTAGAACAGGAGATATTTAAAATCTTTACTGTAGTTTGTTCATGACTACAAAGTGTGTAGATAAGGTTCAACCTGCTAAGAGACATTTAACCAAACATTAGTTGAACTAAGGGAAATTCAGCAGTTCTATTGTCCAAATAAACCATGTTTACACACACACACACAAAAAAAGAATAACAAACTAAATTGATTGACCCTGTGCAAATTAATTTGGATTCAGCTTTTCTAAAAAAAACTCCTTTTGTCAGGCAACACTGAATACAATTTCCAGTAGCTGCAATTTTAAGTGTTTTTTTTTAATATTATTATTGTCAAATCTACAAATTCTCTCAGTCTGTGTCTTTTTTTCAAATCTCTCAAACTTAACCATCAATTGGCTAATGTGCAGCATGACAAGCATGTTTTTACTCTTCAGTTACAAAACTCAGAGTAGCAAATGTTTTCACCTGAAATCACAAAAATTACAATGAGCAGGAGGAAGAACAAGATATCCTGCTCTTCAGAGACGGAAAAAAATCACCTATTTAAGACAAAAGCAATTGCTGCTGTCCAACACGAGCAGAAACATAAATTGATATTTTTGTTTCTGCATCAGTAAATATGGTGAAATTATACTTTAAAATAAGGTAAACCGGGTTTTTACGAGTTACTTGGAAATCAAAAAATGCCTCAGAGCCAAGTGATCCACAGAAAAGCCGTACCGGGCGCACGGTTCAAAACGTGGGCAAAAAGTAGCGGCTTATATACGGTGTATAATACGGTTACTAGATAAATACAACAAGTTTTACTCTGGCCAGTAAAACCAAAGCAAAAGTCAATATAAACACAGTGCTCTTAAAATCTGTGTTTATGCCAGGCGATTATAATATGAAAGCTGGAGACATGAGTGAAGATAAGTATAGTTATCTGAGTGAAGATAACTATAGTTATCTTCACATGAGTGAAGATAACTATAGTTTTATAGAGTTTGATACATACAACTAATTCAATTTCAGGTGTAACTATGAACACAACCCTCTTCAACACTGGAAAGTGATCCTTCTTTCAGAAAGTGAATAATAAGTCAGCAAAACAAACAAAAAAAAAGTACACCTCAGCCATACATCAAACATACTGATATTGATTCTTGTAACATTTTTAGTAGACTTTCCAGAGTCTTCCATGGAGCCCAGGGGTAAGTATATGAGCAGGCCTCATAAAGCTTCAACATGTTGCCTAAGCACACAAGCCATAAACCTTAAAATATATATGTCTTTCATATTGCAAATGTTCTAATAACAGGGGAGAATCTAGAGTCTATTGTGCATTAAGCCACATTGCAGCAGTTAGCCGAATGCATTAATGTCTGAATTTAAAGATCAGTGGGGGACTGTGAAATAGTACTGATGCTAATGCTGCCACAAAAGCAATGAATTCTGGGAAATTAAGTGACACTACAGGCCATGTTTGATTAGCATCCCTAAGTAAAAAAAAAAAATAAAAAAAAAAAAAGAAGAGGAGGGAAAGTGCATTGTAATTTCGATTATGTAAAACTCTTATTGACATTTTATGTATTTTTAAGCTGGCACAAATACAGGGAAGAGAGCAACTTCAACATGTCACAATCTTACCAATTTCGTCTGTTGTTTTTTTTTTTCCACACATTTTTCTGCAGGTGTGGAAGCAGATTTCTAGAGTTATTATCGCTTAAATATCTCTAAATATTTTACCCCAACCTTTCTCCCTTTCTTCTCTCCTTTCATTCGTCTGTCGCATTTGAAGTAAACGCAAAGCAATTTCTAACAAAGTTAAACA
>NW_015112629.1:55370-57714 GCF_001443285.1 Poecilia latipinna
ACAGAGGGGGAGAGAGGGATATATATATATATATATATATATATATATATATATATATATATATATATATATATATATATATATATATATATATCTGCATATCTTATTTTATCAAATAGTGCATCACTTATCCAGAGAATGCAAAAAAAACAACAACAAAAAAACAAAAAAACAGAGGGCATGTATATGAATCACTTTGGTATTTTGTACCACGAGCTCTGTTTCAATATAAGTGTGAGCTCTCATGCAATGCATTTCTTGCTACTCATATTGTAATAATCATTTTCAGAGAGCAATGAGTGTAATTTGTGTCCTAGTTCCTGTTCGCAATGCAGCACAAAGCCGTGCTAATAATATCAAGAGAGGCGTCTTGCAGCAGAGTGGAGTACGTCTGATTGGAGTGGCTCACTCTGCCACCTGAAATTGGCAAAAGTTGTACGGCCTCCTGAAACTGTCAAAAAAAAAAAAATGTTTCCTATGTTTCCTTTAAGAAACATAGGCTCAAACAACAACTATTCAAAGCAATGCTATACAACATTCTTGCCTCTCAGTCTCAAATGAGGGAGAAACATTTATAACTAACTTCCAAGCCTGCTGTCTCTGTTTGTAAGAACAATCGCTTTTTTGTAAAATCTTTCAGAAACTCTGCTCTGTTTGGCAAAGAAGTATGGATTTCTTTTTATTTATTTCTTGTCAGGGGTATAGAGCATAGCAAAATAAGACAAATAACTGAAAAGATGACTTTCAAGGTTCTTATTTTTGCATTTATTCAGAAGGTTGTTCAGGAAAAACAATAGTAAGAAAAAAAATGCTGCTCAGCACATGAGAATAATAAGATTTTCTGTGCATTAACGGTGCCTTGTAAACGTATTCATAATTCTCCAAATGTATTTAGGATTTTAAGACAGATTAGGAATCCATAACACATATTTCAGAATTTGTGGAAACAGACACATGATTTATTTTCACTAATAAAATTTAGAGAAAAAAAAATGGTGTGCTGTATTTATATTCTGACTCTCTATGTCAGTATTTTGTGAAGCACATTTCACTTCAATTAAAGCTGCAAGTCTTTTCGGCACTGTCAACATAAACTTTCCACATTGTATCTCTCCAATTCTTCTCAAAATAACTCAAGCCCAGTAAGAGTGGATATAGAGCTATTACATCAATATGTTGGTCTTAAAATAATAAATTGTAGCCGTGGCAACATATTTCTTCTGTTAGAGATTATGCACAGGTTCAAGTTTTCTGCCTTGCACAACAAATTGCATGTTGGCCAAAAAGTTTAGTTTTGGTGTCGTATAAGCAGAGCACCTTCTTCAAAACACTCCCCCTGTTCCTTAAATAACTTGTGGGTTCAAGCTTGACTTTTTTCAACACTGGTTTTCTTCTCGTCATTCTTTGTGTAGTGCAAGACTAGTAATTTCATGTTTTGTTTCTGTGTTTTATCCTTTGTTTATCCTTCTTGTGTAGCATTTTGAGACACTTGTTGTTTTAGGCCTTCTACTGCCCCGGCAGACATTTACTAACTGGCATACGTCCAAAGCCAGTAAAATACTTTATTCATTGGCGTACTTTTCACGTTTTTATTGTTCAACATTAAAATCTTTTTAATTCACATTTGCTCAAAACATTTGCGTGGTCTATACAGGATCAAACCCAAATCAGATTTGTCATATCGTCAAAAAGACGTGAAAAGGTTCAAGAGTTCTGAAAGCTTCTACAAGGCCCGATCATTGTAGGCTCTCGTGTCTTGATTAATACGATGGACTTGGTTACACTTCACTGCTGGAAGCAAAGCCCATTTTATACAGTAATTGCTCTACACTATCACTAATAAGCCCTCCTCAATGTGCTTAACTTTGCACTCCAATTTTATTTATTTTTTTTTTTTTTCTGAATTCACAAAAGCAAAAGCAGGAGATGTGTCTGTGTCCCAATGTGTGCTTAGAGGAAGGCCTGATTTTTGGGATCAGATGCAGCACAAAAGCATCCAGGGTGATGAGTGCTGCCATGCTGGCTCTCAGTTCCATGCAGATGTGGAATTGGCTTTCTCCTCTATTGGCTTTAAAATTCAAGAACAATCATCTTCCATCCTGTGTTAGGATGTCCACAAGGACACATATAAAGTCCCAACAGCCAAACTGAAACATAAATGCACATAAACAAGTCAGTCAAATGTTTCTTTCCTTTTTTTTTTTTTTGGGGGGGGGGGGGGGGGGGGGTTGGGGAAAAAAAATTTCCCCCAAAAAAAAAAAAAAAAAAAAAAAAAAAAAAAAAAATACATATTTTTTTTTTTTTTTTTTTTTTTTTTGGGGGGGGGGGGGGGGGGGAGGGGTTT
>NW_015112629.1:60905-65293 GCF_001443285.1 Poecilia latipinna
AAAGAACCAAAAGTACGGTTATTAATTTTTTTTTTTCTTTTTTTTTTTTTTGGGGGGGGGGGGAGGGGAGGGGTTTGGGAATACAAATTTCCCCCAATAACAAAGCATAATAATAATAATAAAAAAAAAAACATTAACAAGAATGCAAATACCAGCTTAGGTACACTCAATCCACTTTTCTAATGCCTTCAGAAATGCTAATTATGTTGTATGAATCTCCAGTGCTTTGCTTTGAGACTAATGCAAGACTCAGTTTGACCTCTCCTTCACAATGCAGAAAAGTGAGAGTTTGAAAGTAAACAACATAAAAACTGTAAAGCTGGAAAAAGCTCAGAACTGACCAATATGTGTTTGGCCTTGAGGCTGTTTAATGGAAAGCGGTGCTCCACTGTGCTGTGCCTGCGTATTGAGAGCAAGGTCATTGTTCTACACTAAGAAAAACCCCCCAGTTGCCGTCGTTAATCTAACTGTCAAAAGTTTACTTCCTAAAACCCATCCCACGGAACAGAGACACAGCAACAACAAAAAAACCGGCGGTAAAAGCAGACGAGTGAAACAGATGCAAAAGGGAGGATGCAGAAGAAAGACACTGAGTGAAACAAAAGGAGATCTCTAGAGTCTTAACATCAGCGTATGCTCAAGGGAGCTTTCTGTTGTACGGCCTTGTAAACATCAAACCAGACCACTGACTATGATTTCACACACCACAAGAGAGAGCGGGAGTGTGTAAATGCAAGTCATGCATGAGGAGCATCAATAATGCGGGCCAACAAGAAAGAAGACAAGACACACAGAGATGCTCTTATCACATACATACACACACACACACACACACACACACACACACACACACACCAATGCGGGCCATTATGCTTTCTATTGATCTGGCTCTATATGAGCTACCTAAAACGCATGTGGTGTTTCAAAGAGAAGAGGGACGGCAGGTCAGAGATCAGCTGGTAGCTGCACCACCCAGGTTGTGTTATGATGCCGGCCAAGTTGATGTACCCAACAACTTCTACTGTGAGGCAGCTTAAATAAGTTCCACTGGTTGTTTTTATTACTTTTTCCATCATTAAAACCTGTTTCCAATTCAGCAAACTCTTACAAAAAAAAAAAAAAAAACTCAATGCAAAGTTTTGTTCCAGTACAATGTCTTTACCAGCCAATGTTTTTAACCAACAAATGCAGGATGTTGGCTGTGAAGCATGGACTTCAGTTTTATTTGCAGTTTATTTAGTAGTCAGCTTGACTTTTATTAAATCTACAATAAATAAATAAATAAATAAAATGCACCAGGGTAAATACATAAAGTTTCACTGTTTACTCTGGAATTTTGTAGAGAGATAAATAAGTTTATCTAAATAATTTCAATTACAGAAATCCAGAAATAGTAAACTGTGTAGATCAGGTTTTGTCAAGGTTGGAAAATTGCCTGCATTTTCTTCGAAACACCTGATCTGTATACTGTATACTGACTCGTATTTCCCAAATAATTCCATGAGGATATAAAATTTACAGGAATCTGTTAACAGTGCAACAATTTAGAATTCAGAGCAACTATTGCAAAAATAGAAATGAAAAAACACATTATTTTTATCCCTAATTGTATGATTAAGTCTAAAAAATAAAAATAAATCAATGCATCTGCCATTAGAACATAAAAGGTTCATCGATCCATTGTGTAACTTTAAATACAGTCATTAGTACACCGAAGCATTAAAATGGAAAACTGCTGTAGTAGTTTGCTCATCATATTTAGATACTTTCTTTATCTAGTTCTATCATAGCCTTATCAATTTATCCAAAACATTTTATGAGGTTCTGATCTAATTAATCCTAACCCACATTGATCCCGGTATGTGTGGCTTTCTTGAAAATAAAAAAAAATGGAGTTAGTATCAAATGACTAATCTGAGGTTCACCCTTGTTTCTTATCTCGAAAAAAGCAGAAACCCCAAAGATGCTGAAACATCTATGCGAGGGACAACATCAAAACACAAATGAAGATGATTTTGAGGACAGCTTGTGAATTTTCAGCAACAGATATGAAACTTTTCTTCATGCAGCTAAAGTTTTAAGTTCAGATAAAAATGTACAACTGTGTTACTGCTGCTGCGGTCTCATACATGTTCTAGCTCTTTATTTATTTATTTTTTCTCTTATATTACCACTCATGTTTATCTTATTTGCATCCATGATCATCTGGAGACGAGATTTCAACGCCCCCAAGTGGTCAGATAACTACTGCCAGAAAATAGGTCGGTCTTCCCTGCTGTTGGAGCCACTTCTAATGTTTTTCAACCCAATGCGAGTATATCTTCATCTATAAAACACACCATCTGCATGGTGTCTCACGAGACTAAGTAATGGTATCGTTGGATAGCTGTTCCTTGGAGTTTTTTTCGATTTGTTCAAAACTCCACCCTGTCTGGTTTAGTTGGAGACTAAACTGGATATGCTACAGCACCAGATGTATAAGAATATGATGGAGTGTTATTTATTCAAAGCTGTGAGCCTTTGTGCACCACTGAAACACAAGACTTTGGCAGGTGTTTTTGTGATACCGTTCTCTCTAAATGTGTGCTTTCATGTGGATGAGAGGTGCAAGCTCAAAATGAATATGTATATTTTGCCAACATATCTTACACAATAAGATGAAATGCTGGATTTTTCCAGATAATTTTGATACAATGTGGATGGACAGGTTGTTCTTTCTACAGGGCAAAAAGAAACACAGCTGGTGCAACCAAAGCAGGAAGGAGACGCGCACATTCTGTTAGTGCATCTCTCTCTCTGCTTTAAACGTATTTTAGACTGAATAAACAAACACAACTTCAATCTCTTTGCCTAAAGAAACATATTCAAGCAAAAATATCAATGTGTTCTGTTCCTCGGCCATACAGACATATTCCTCCTCGTTTTTTTTCACCTTACCCCCTCTTGCACTGACTCAGCCTTGCTCCTGCACATCTTGACATGAGGTCAGTCAGTACAGGCCTGATTTGAATCAGTTTCCTATTAAACAGAGGCACAGGGGGAAAGAAAATAAACAGAGTGGAAAGAGGGCTAGACTGATGAGAACACAACAGTGAGCAACTGAGAGACAGCTGGACCTTCTTACCACCCCCAGGTCAACGTAGAGAAGAGAAACAGAAGATCCCTTACAAAAAGCAGTGGCGAAATTTTAGAGTGAGATGGATGTGATGTGGAATGGTGTGAAACAAAAACACGGGGAGCAAACATGTCATTCTGGATCGAAAAATACAAAAATACCAGAGTTCAGTTAAGAATTACGGTCAGAATAATCCCAGCGTGTGATAATAATAAAAGAGAGCACTTCAGAGTCCCTCTGCATTTGTTGTGCAGTGGGTTTTAAACGTGTGGTTTAATCTGACTGCTAATGAGACGGTTTGATTCAGTGCAGCTGTTTGAATTTAGAAAAATCATCAACACAAGATAACGGAGTGAATGCACAACTGCACACAAGCTCACAAGCCTGTGATTGGCAAAAAAGATATTTATGTTCACTTTTATCATAAACAAACCCTTCTCCACATTTGCCGAAAACATCTTTGCAATATTCTAATTTTCTTGAAGTAAAAAGAACCTGCCTTAGAGCATTTATGTGCCAGATCAAGAAGATAGTGTTTGAAATGGATTACAGAAAGCATGAGAGTGAAACTGAACCAACACAGAGCTGATTTTCCAGCGTAACGGTGCTCACCGCCTGACTAATGCAAGACATTTACTGCTTCTTATAAGTTAGCTGCAAAAGCATTGCTTCAATATTGTCGGGTGAATAACTGTGTATTTTCAAATGCTATGCATCAGAGAGCTAAATTGTATGTATAAAGCTGCAAAATTGCTCTCTGTGAGCTATATGAGCACACAGCTCCATACGATACAATACCAAATTCCAAGCAGGTATACGTTATGGCCATTCAGGATAACATTTCTCATTTATCACACTGAAGAGAAGTGGCTTCAGACAGTGGTTCAATTTTTGGGGTATTATTGCCGTTTCAATCCAACATTATAGATAGGTGTTACATATCTGCCTGACTGTCTGTTTTTTTTTCTCCCTCCTTTTTGTTTCCTGTCTCTCCACAGGTTCAGAGCAAAAACTGGTGCCAATTTGCCCTGATTGGCTCATGGATTTGAGAAGAACCAATCAGGGCCCAAGCAGGTTACTTGTAGGTTTGTGGTGGGAGTTAGTGGACCAGGTAAGTCTGTGGTATCCTGTGCATTACCATCACACCAGTTTCTTTCTGTTAAACACACTGGATAAGTAGGTTGGCGCCACCTATGTACTGTTTTGGAGAGCCTATTTGTTAGATCAGATTATCAGAGTTTTCTTTACCTTTATTTTTCACTTAAAGTAGATT
>NW_015112629.1:71190-72930 GCF_001443285.1 Poecilia latipinna
TCTTGCCGCCAACTCCGCCTTCACTGTCTGCAACTCCCGCTCAACCTCCTTGAAAAAGTCCACCAAACCCAACTGCGGGAGAAGCGGGATCCACCTGTCCAGCTGGATCGCCATACGTGTGGCTGCATTGAGCCGGCTGAACGGTGAGTATGGTTTGGCCATTTCAACGTCGTATTTTCTGATTTCCCTCAATAGGTCACGACGGTCCGCTGGGTCCATGATGTTGATAGCGTTTCTCACCGTTTAGGGGTCGGGTCCTTCTGTCATGAAGCGGTGTGGTTATAGTGAGGATCGCACGCTGAGACCCAGGTAGATGAAAAAATAATAAATTTAATGAAAATAAATCCAGCAGAACAGCACGAAGGAACAACTGGAGACACGAGGAAACAGGCAAAGGTTTGACAATGTTAGACAAGGACCCGACGAAGAACACAGACACAGGTGGGTTTAAATACACAGGGAGGGTAATCAGGTAAGTAGACACACCTGGGGGACAATCAACGGGGAGGACAGGACAGAGACTCAGAGGAAACAGGACAGAAGCACAGAAAATGTCAAAAATAAACACTCAAACACACGGATCATAACACTGCCACAAAGTTTAAATCGAGATTTTTACTTTTGTGTTGAATGTGTTTAATATATTTACCATTAATGACAAAAAGAATGAACTTTTCTGCAAAATTCACCAACTGCACAATTCTTGTTAGTGTAAAATAAGTAGTATTTCAAAAGAGCAGATGAAATATATTTTTTTAACAATAACAATATTTGTTGTTAATCTGTTGCTAAGAGATGACTTTGTTTTCTGGTAACCAAGTTCCACAAAGTAAACATGATTTTCACTTTTGCAAAATTTACCAAATGTAAATTTCTTGTGTCTAAGCAGATAAGCAGTATTTTGAAAGAGCTTATGCTTTATAAACAATATTACTTATTATTAATTTAGTGGGGGCTGGGAGGTTCTGGTAACGAACTGCCACGAAGTATAAATAGAGATTTTTTACTTCTCTGTTGAATGTGTGTTTTTAATAAGCCCACATGCCACTGGCTGCATTTAGGCTGACATTACCATTTTGGCTAATTTCAGCTTGTACACTAACTTTAACATACTGAATACTTCAGCATTGAGGCTAATTTTTAGCGTCAGAGTGCTGGGCTACAACCGACGAGCACACTTTGGCAGGCCCCCTTAAATTTCTTCAGAAATTTTGTTATAACTAACTGTTCTTGATATTGCCTAATGTTTCTAAATGCNGACTCGGGGAGCTCAGGCTCGGGGGGCTGCACTCCGGCAGCGGACTCGGGGAGCTCAGGCTCGGGGGGCTGCACTCCGGCAGCGGACTCAGGGAGCTCAGCCTCGGGGGGCTGCACTCCGGCAGCGGACTCGGGGAGCTCTGGCTCGGGGGAAGGCTGCGCTCCGGCAGCAGGCTCGGGGAGCTCTGGGGGCTCTCCAGCGGCGGGAGACGGACAGACGGAGGTGGCGGCTGGAGGAGGCTCTGGAGCTGGCGCAGAGAAAGACGGGGCTGAGTTGGACGCTGGGAACAATGAATTGACTGGTCTTGGCGGCAGCGGGTCCCCTCTTAACACCGCTCTCGCCGTCCGGAATTCCCACTCCACCTCCTGGCGCAGCAGCTCCAAACCTGGATGAGGGCAACGCACAATCCACCCCTCCAGCCAGACTAGCATCCGGGTGGCGGCGTTGAGGCGGCTGCCCGGAACATACGGCTTCGCCACCTC
>NW_015112629.1:76144-78305 GCF_001443285.1 Poecilia latipinna
AAACCACAAAATGTGCATCACTTTAGTTTGTATTCCCAATTATAAATGACACCTTACTTTCAGAATAGAGTGAAATGGAGGAGTAAGCATAGAACCTGGTTGAAAAACTTCCCAACTTTTCAGCTAATAGACCAAACTGAAACAGGAGCAGGTGATGCAACCTCTGAACGTCATTGCTGTGTCGAATCTCAAACAAAAATTATTGCACTCCAAGACTTGATGTAGGATGATGTGTTTATTATGTGTAGAAGTGAAGGTTCGGTTAGATTTCCTCAGTAAATGTAGTGTGTAATAATGAAGAACAGCACACAGAATACTGTGAATCTGCACATGAAGCAACAGCTTTCAGCAAAGCAGATTTCCATTACACCCTGGGAGAGTATGCAAAAGCAGTAGTGACACTATGATTCCCTAATCAGTTGGAGCAGCTTTCCATTTTATTTCACCAGCTTATTTTGCAAAATCGTTTACTTAAAGCATTACATTGGGATGATATAACAGCCAGATGATGACAGCTTGTGTGCTTGACTAAAGACCTCATAAAAACGAAAGTCACAGGCAGACCCTTAAAGTAAATACGGTTTCCTGCAGAAATGAAGGATTCCGTCTCACCTGCGCAAACAGAGCTGCTGACAGAAACAGAATATAAGAAAACTGGAGAGAGGTATTGCAGCTGACATACAAGGATGGTTGCACATCCTTTAGAAACATGCTTTGAAAGGTTTTAGTCGCTGGAGAAGTCAGGAGGAAAAAAAAAATATCAAGCTGAGTCACATTATCCGTTTTTGTAATGAATGTTTCTCAAATGTCGTCTCAGGTCTTCCCATCAAACAGGACTGACTTTTGTGAGAGCTGGGTTCAGATAAAAATGAACAAGAGACGACTTCCTCACTCTAACTTTATCATTACCTGCAAATTGAAAGTCACTTAAAATCCCATAAATCATGCAGTGCTGTGAAAATTACCACTCCAAATTCACTGTGCCCTGCCTGGCTATGCCAACTGAGAATACTTTAGAGAACATGTTCAATATACAATTGGGTTTCCAAAGAGAACTTGATTTGTTTGCAAAAGCGCAGTATTGATTTCATAACTGTTGTCCGATTAGGGTATTTAGCATGGGTTGTCAACCAATAGTGAGGGGGGAAGGTAAGTAGGAGATTTTAAGCTTGGCATGCAGTACAGAGACTACCAAAAAGGATTCACAAGACTTTTTCCACCACTCTACCACCGTGCATCAGATAGTGGTAGAATAGAAGACTTTTGTCCAACCAACACCGCTTAGGTCAGTATGCATGTAAAATGGCATAATTGAGCACAATTTTCTTGATCAGAAAAGATGTTTGGATAGAAATAAATTGATCAAAGAACTAATTTACAAAGACCTTGCCTGCTCAACGAGTACAACCGGTGTCGTTAAATAAGCCCTTTTACTTCCTTTGTGTGTTATTTTACCTTGAATGAGTTGCTTAAATACTTATTATTTTAAACATGATTTTAAGCTATCATGAAAAAAAAAAAACTTAATATCTGCTTGTGAAAAGAAATTAATATTGCATAATTTCATTGCCAAAGTGTACTTGTAAAAACAGTCATGTTAGGCCTTTTTTTTAAATACCAAAACATATTCTAATGAGCACAAAACAAAAAAGTGTTACATAGCACTTAAACACCACATATTATTTCAATGTACTGTAGGCTTTTAAATGTAAAACTTGTAAATTTCAACACAAATCCTCAGGAAACTAGCTACTGCCTACAACATCAACAAAATCCTGGAGCATGTTGGAGTAGTCTCTGCATATCGCTGGTTTCAGTGTGGGGATATAAGAGCATTGAGAGGGGAACTGAGACACAACACCAACAGCATATGTTGATCCCTGGGTCATTTTTAATCTGAGATGTTCCAGCCATATGTGCCTCTAAGTGTGTCACTATGTGTGGGTAGTCTGATGTTCACACTTGCAAACTTGATGCCTGATGACGAGAAATGAAAGGAACTGCATGACATGAGTATCACTTAGCAGTGTTTTTGTTTAGCGAAAGGCTTGTGTGCAAGGACCGTCTGTCATCTTTTAACTGAAAAATGTTATTTTATTCATTGTCTTCCAAAAAGAATCTGTATGACATACGTATGTGCATGAGTTACTTCGATATATTC
>NW_015112629.1:82674-84076 GCF_001443285.1 Poecilia latipinna
TGACGAGAAATGAAAGGAACTGCATGACATGAGTATCACTTAGCAGTGTTTTTGTTTAGCGAAAGGCTTGTGTGCAAGGACCGTCTGTCATCTTTTAACTGAAAAATGTTATTTTATTCATTGTCTTCCAAAAAGAATCTGTATGACATACGTATGTGCATGAGTTACTTCGATATATTCTTCAATGCCATAATGCACATCTACACATACTTACTTGTATAGTTGTTGTTGTTTTTTTTAATTCATCCTTGTTGTGAAGCAGTTTCTCATTTCAAGGTGTAGTACATTTCTCAGTTATTTTGTAGGATATCTGCTGTTCAAATTATCAATGAAAATGCACTGTGCCAAACCAAGATTAGTTGAATCTGGTGTCATGCCTACCATGCAGAGTAACATTCCCACTCTGCTGCACCGTGTGTTTTGGCGTGTCAGTCAGCAGATACAGTCCTCCTGTACTCAACTTGTGCAATTTGCTATTAGAAGCATTTACCGATTGCTTCGCCACCAGAGAGCGACCAGGCATCTCATTTTAAGATAATGTTTGGAGATGGAGCAAGCAAAGAGAATGGGCGTGCCTGTCGTGAAGTAAACAGCACACTCCAATTTGTCAGGCTGCTTACCGTAATTAGCAATGAAAAGAATAGGAAGAATTTATGATTCAGTTAAGCATTTAAGCAGATATTTAAAGTGGCCATTTATCTTCCATAATTCTGTTTTTTTAAAAGTACATCAACACATTTGGCTTCACTGTTTCACCCTCATTAAGATTTTTGCTTCATCAAAATTCAAAGAAAAAATATAAACGTCAAACGGATATTAGTAATAAAACATTAATATTTAAAAAAATACATGTCATATTGTTCGAACTACATTGATTATGTTAGGTATTGCTTTATTTTTTTCTTTTCCTCAAGGTTATTTTATCATGAGAATTTTATGTACGGCCAACATTAAACTACTTTGTGTGTCTATTGCTGACTTTGTGCAAAATGTTTGCCCATGTTTGTTGTTTGTTGTGTTTATAGTTGATATTTAGACAATATTCAAGTAAGTTGCCTTGTATACATCTTAGCATCACAGTGAGCAAAATGGTCTTGTAAGTAAATGGGAAATGGGTTAACACTTTTTTTTATCCAATTTGAAGTAACTTTGTTCGGGGTTTCTCACTCTGCTGCCAGCCAAACAAACTGATTACCGCAACCATTCATGTTTATTTAAGTTGACTTTAAGTGTTTTTTTTGTTTTTTTTTTAGTTCTCTCTCAAAGTTTAGTTGCCTCATTTGTGTGCTGAAAACTGTGCCTCTAGGCATGTCAACAAGACAAAGACAAAGGCCAAAATGGAAGTGAGACTCTGTGAGGGTAAAGAGTACTAACAGAAGATTTAAGTCCACCTGCTTTATTT
>NW_015112629.1:87693-95383 GCF_001443285.1 Poecilia latipinna
GGATGATTTCCACTAACCGGTGGGAGTAAAGCAGAATCAGTAAAATTTAAAGGCAGTGGTCATTTATGCGCCAAAACCTAGATGCAGGCACTCTTGAGCCTTTATTATGCATATTTCTGTTCATGGCTGTAGGACCACAAGGAGGAGGAAGAGGAGATCCATTTTTACACAGAACATCTGTCTCAAATTATACTATCAGGACTTCATAACAGTTTTAGAAAACATGTGAAAAGCATCTTTTTATGAAAAAAAAAAAAAAAAAAATTGCAGACCTACTGCAGCTTTAAGCTCAAACAGGAAAGGAATGCTCACTGCTAAAACCCAAAGTATAAAAAAAAAATAAGTTGTTTTCGGGGTAAAATGCGTTATGGTGAGAAAGTTTGTTTCTCCAAAACTCTGTAGAGTCGACAAAATCAAACAAGAATCCATTAGATATCAAACAAAGAAGAAATAGAATACAAATGGCTGACATAGCCTGTGGGCCACAAATTGAGGGCAAAAGCACTTCTAGCCCTAAAAAAAAGAAACAATGGAGAAATGATGGAAAATGGGTTGCAATGTCATGAAATATTTTAGAAAAAGACTTCAAATCTCTTCTGCTTTAGGCGTTCTCAACTTGTCACATGTAATCCATTCACACTGTGGAAGATTAAAAAAAAAAGCACTTGTAGAGCATAACTTTTCATACACCTCTAACTTCATACGCTGCAGTTTTTATCTAATGGCAGTAGATTTCAGATCTTTAAAAAGTTAACCAGAATGGTGAAATTTAGCTTATTTGTAGCTCCTGGTGAATTAAAACCAAACTTTTGCTTTCGGGTGGTTCTGCACCTCAGTTACACAAAGCAAGGTCAGGTCTGACTTTGCTGGTAACTTCACCGTTCCAAACCCAAAATTTAGCGTAGAAGTTTCGTTTGTTAAAGGCTTTTTTTAAATTTAAGTTAAGACTTAAACTGTGAATGACACATCGCATCTCATCAATCTTTTTCTTCTAAACGATGTATCCAGCTGCGCTGTCGTCTGCGGGGAGCTGAAATGCGTTGGTGTTGTGTGGCGTTACTAAGTGTTTGGCTCTTTGAGTCCATTGTGTTTCAGGGTTTTATTATGAAACACTGTACCCATAGCACCTCGTTTATATGCACCATTTCCACAAACACAGGCGCATACACATATATATATATATATGTATGTCAGACATATCGCTGGATAGAAATAGGGTAGGCTTGGAATATATTTCCTACTATGCATGCTTGTTCAGATAGACTCTTGGGAGAACCTGAAGAGAAACCTGATTGTAAGCAGTGCACTGGTGATAGTGCACTCTCTGTCCACTTTTGATATATTGCAGTCATTATCTCATAAAAAGTTGGCACCAGAGATGGTACATATGAGTTCCTGTGTGCTTATAAAAGTGGTCACCAGAGAACAAATAATCACAGCATCTGCGCTTCCACTTTATCTCAGCTTTTCAGTAAGTTAAACAGAAAACAGCGGTGAAAAGCAATTATCTGTGTGTGGGACAAGCCATGTAATATTGACCAGCTGCTACCTTGCAGCAAAGTCCTTATCCAACCTGGTCGATAAATGGCGTTAACTGTTCAAACAGAAGTATGGGAATATATATCAGTAATGTCATTTGGACCCTGTTTTTGCTTTTGCAAGTTTGAAATTCATCTGAAGCACTCATGCCTTGTTTGTTCCTCTGCAGCAAAATAAATGAACAGAAGAACGGAGGGATCTTGTCGGAGTATATTTAAAATTTAGTTAGTAGTTATGCTGATCTGTGCAGAAGACGTATAAGTTCTTCCATACAAATAAAGCAATTCAAAACGCCCCCCTTAATTTATATAATTACAATTTAGATGTTTTGTCAATCTAAACGGGAATCTCTTGAAATTCCTGCACCTTGCACTTTTTTCTCTTTTATCAAGTAACAACTGCAAACGTCAATGTATTTTCAACCAAAAACAAATAGTTTTGAAGGGAAAATATCTCATTCTGTATCTGTAATTGCTTATGTGTCGGACTTTGTAGGGAACTTCATAAATGTTTGTAGAATGTTGCTTATATTTTTGCACGCTTCTCTTCGGTATCATCACAGATGCACATAACTACTCACTACTCACACCTGTGACTGGTTTGGAGTGAACATTAATCTTAGCATGTATGTTTTTGAGGAAGAATGATTTGGGATGAAACCCAAGCAATGTTGCCAAATTGGGCAACTGGGCTTCTTTTGAACACAAGAAGCCCAAAGCTGCCCAAACAGCTTTGGGCAGGTTATTAGAATTTTGGCTGCTTTTCTTTTCACAACATTTGGTGGGTTTTTAGAAGATATTCATAGAAAAATTCTACGAAAATAGTTATGTTTTATAGTTCTTAATAGCTGTTATAAGTGGTTTTTAGGTAAGCAGGTATTACATTGTGTTTAGCCTGGAAACTGTAACATGCTAATTCCTAGCAGAAAGGCTCTGAACAGCCGTCAAAGCAAGGACCTTCTTGCTGTAAGGTAGCGGTTCTGAGGCACAAACCTTTTATCAAAATCATTCTAATATATTTCTTGATCTACATTTAAATCTTTTTGCCTATTCTGAGGTGAATCTCCGCCCTTGTCTCATGATTTTTGTAGCCACTAAAAGTTTTCTTTTAGGTTTGTCCTTTATTTTTGTTTGGTGAAATAAAATACTCTTCCTTTTACTCTTAAAATGCAGCCTTTGTGGATGAGTGGCAAACTGCATAATTCATACCTGTGAGCTGGTGTTAATAGCAGCTCCTCCAGAGTTACCATGACGCTTTAGGATGCTCTGAATGTTCTCCTATCCTGGTCTGTCAGCTTAATGTTCCTGTCTTGGCTGGTTTGTGGTTACGTAATACCCTTTACATTAACTTTTTTGATGATGGATGGAACAGTGTTCAGTATTCAGAGTGTGAGATATTATTTTATTACCTAACCCTGCTTCAAACTTTCCTAAAACCTTTACTCTAACCTGTCTGCTGTGTTTCTTGGTCTTCACAGAATAGCTACAATTAAACAGACATTATGTTACTCACAAGTGAACACGTTTTAAAAATTAACAAACCTCTGTAGCAAATTAGTTTCACAAGACATTCATTCGGGGAGGGGTAGCCAACACTAGTACTCACGCTCTCCTGTCCTGCAGAACATATTTCAACACACCTGAATCAAAGGATTGAATTACCTCTTCAGCATGTCATTCATTTTGACAAAGGCCTTGTGACAATCAGGTGTGTTGGAGCAAGATTGTTGATCTTGAGGACTGGGGTTGGAGACCCGTGATTTAGAGGTGTCAGAGAAAAGGCGGTAGATAAATGTATGAAATACGTATTTTGATTTTACAGAGCTTGTAAACAATTTGTTCAACAACATGCGTAAACAGCAAAGGCATGTTGACCCAATCGGACAAGCGGAAAAAGGCAAGCAAGAAATGTTTGTGTGTAAGAAATAAAGAGCAAGAGCAACATTCAGTGCCGTACTGAAAGCAAAACTGTTTTAAGTGTGTTGTGCTTTAAGTTTTATCAAAGCACAGCATCTCTAAGCGGGGTTCACATCTGTGATGCTGGCAGGAGTGTGTCATCAGCAAATGCTGCTGAAGTACAGGAAGAAGCACAAGTAAACAACCCTCATGGTGCAGCAGAGCCCTCTGTAGCATCTGTGCACAAATACACACACATACACAAAAAAAAAAAAACACATGAAATCTGGATTACCCCTTGCAGAAAATAGTGTTCAGTGTCTGTTTTGTGCTTGTATTGGTTTTCATTCTCACCAAATGCTGACTTTACTGATATAATATCCTTGGGACGTCGTAGAAAACAGAAGCAGTGCAGGCTGGCACATTAAAAAAAGCTCATGTTGAAGCCGTAAAACAAACAACGACTGAGCATGTGTACTAAATACAATATGGTCTAAATAGAAAAAAGTTAAAGAATGTGTAACACTTTCAGTATATACTAAGTTATTTTATAGTTCCATATTCCTAACTGATTAAAATGCATTGGTTAGTCTTATCCATCAAGGTTACCCAAAGTTTATGGGTAATAATAACACAGCAATAGACAATGTGACAGGTCTGGATTTTAGCTGCTGTACAGATAAACCAATCAGAGTTTAGAGTTCATCTGACGAGCCAAATAATCACTGAAACATCAATACAGCATTTCAAATAAGTTTTATGAATTAAATTAAATTCTCAATTAATGATTTCCACATTGAGTTATTCAATAGTATTTTATAAGGTAACAGAGTAAAGGGGGTTAACCACAAATGCAGACCAGGGAGGTAAATATTACCTGTGTGAGAGCTAAAACATGAATGTAGCATGACAAAACGGGAAACACTTGAAGCAGTGCGGCTGCTTCTGCCAGACACTGCACTCCAGAATGTTCTTTTCCTCCAACAATTAATCCAAATGAAGCATTATGAAATCAATTTGGAAACTACACTCTGACATCTAGAGAAGTAAAGCGGCAAAGAGAGCCAAGAAGTGACAAGCACTAATATTCATCTGTTGGATTCAAAGCCACTTTGTTGCAAGCAGATGGCAGTGAGCTGAGGCACTCAATCACCTCATTAGACAAGTACCTCCATCTAATGTGCTCGCACCGAAACACATGGCTACATTTTTTTAAAGCATTCTGCCAGCTTTCTCGCCGCGATTCCCTTCAACAGCTTAAACCTCGAGGCTTTACTTTATGTATATGTGTCTGTCTTGAATATTATTCAGACATAATTCAATTTCCTTCACCCACGTGAGGCAACAAAATGTGTTTGAGAGTTAGTGTGACATCAAGGATTAACATGCGGCCGGTAAGTGAATCATTTAATCCAAGGCTTAATGACAGCTGCTTCTGCAGAGGGTGCTGAGACACAACGGCAGTCTGCAGGGCGAGGCAATGGAGCAGAAGGGGAATGACTGACAGTGAGGGAGACAGAGAGGAGGATTTTAAAAAGGCACCCGCTCTCTTCTAGATTTCCAAGACTAAATGACCTGGACATGTCTGCTAAATGGAGCTTGCCATTCGGTCAATCCTGTTAAATATGGAGCAAAGAGAGACGAAAGACTGGAAGGATTGAGAGGGAGCTGGTAATAGAAGGAATTGATCTGAGAGGCTGCTATGCTGGAAGTAACTGACAGAAACCAATAATGTAATTCATTTAATGGGTCTCAGTTTGTGTGCAAAGTTAGCTAATGATTACTGAGACCACAATGCGACTGAAATCTCTAATGTCACTCATGGAAGAATCTTTTCATAAGGCAATGCAGTTAGTTCTTTACATATTTTCCAAGGCTTTGCAACAAGACATTATTTTTTTTTCCCACCAGATAAATTAAAGTGTGGCAACTGCAGTCTATTGTTGTGATGCACATCAGAGTTGTGAGCAACACTTAATGCCTCCCAACCACAAATGCTTCAAGTGAACTTCAAAGAACAATTAAATGCAACATGGTTAATGTGTTGCATTCTGCCAGATAACACTAAAGAAGCTGTGGTTCTCACTAACGATTACTTTTATGACTCATGTATATAAAATATGTCTCCATCTGCATGCTCACAGGAGCATGTCCACTTCTTATCTTGGCATTGGCCACAGCTCTTTCTCTTTCAGTATAATTAGGCCTTCAAAAGCCAAGACGAAATATAGCTCAACCACACCGAACATTATTACCAGGCAACTAAATTTCCTGCAGAATAACTCCTGTGAGATGAAGTACCTCACAATGTTCAAGCTTGAGCTGCCTCCCACTTTATACCATTGGTTTAACTACATTTTGCATACCAGTAACATCATTTAACATTGTAGCACCCAACCCACAGTTTTCAGGTGACAGATCAAAGAGTCTGGCCCTAAGTTGGAACAAGTGTCAATAAGAATTATATCTAATGTAGCAACCATCGTTTTGGTTCTACATTGTATTATCTCTGCTTTATTTCACTCAGCAATGACAGATGGCTTCCTGGCTTGATGCCACTTCTTCTTATGAGTTCCAGCACCCTGGATGCCTGTTCAATATTAAGGCACACTGTCATATAGCTATTGTGGTGCAGATGAAAACAGCACACCTCTGTTTATCTTCCTCGTGTTTTCCATATACTGCAGTCCATGCAATGCATGGAGACGCACAGAAACAAAGGAACAGTTGTAGTTACAGCTGAAAATAGCCTGACCAGTGCACTTCAAGTTTGATTAAATCCTACAGTGGAAGTCCAGAGGAACCATACCATCAGTCTCAGAATTTTTAAGCACACATGGTGACAGTATTTAATATTATTTTTATTTTTGTACAATTCATCTCACGGGAGAACATACATCACTTTACATCTGCTGACTACCAGTGTAGTATTACCTTCAGCTTTATGTCTTTAAATAAGTTTGATCTCAGCTGGAGTTTAATAAAATGAAAACAAATTACCAATGAAGGGAATTAATAAATTGCTCAGCATGCCTCTATTTATAAATTAATACTTTATACATTGTTGTTTAGCTCCTGTGAAGACAGCAAATGAAGAAATATTGTGATTGCAATGTTATTGTTGAATATCACCTAATTATTCCACATTTTCTCTATCCTCTGTTTCCTCAAATGTTACATATACTGATATTTATTTGAACAATATGTAACATTTTTGATCTAAAAAGACATCAGCCCATAACTTCATGTACGTTTTCACTTACATAAAAATCAGAAAGAAGTGACATAGATGGGCTTTAATGCATCAATTGAAAATAATTGTGCCATCAAAGCTGCATCATCTACTGGAGAGGTTACAGCAAATGTACTCGTTTTTTTTTTTATAAATAAAATATATCTACATCTGAATTGGTAAAAATCTGACCTGGCAGGTACTATCTTAAAGTAAACTGAGAATCTGTTTCAGCTACAAATATACTGACTTGTCCATCTCTAGTTTTAAGTCACTCTTGCATGAGAGGAAAGGCTGACGCTCCTTTAGCTTTGTTTCACCCAAAAAAATGTAGCCCTAGCAGCAGCGTGTGAGGCAGAAACAGTGCCTATATAGATGAACTATTGACTTTTAAGCAGTAAATCTGCTTAAGCACAATAAGTGGTAACAGAAGAACAAGAATCTTACATCAGATTTTAATCTAAGCCACATATAACCAAATAAAACCCTCTATTTCTTCTGGAATCCAATTAAATTAACTTTAAATCACAGAAATGCTCTCAGGGAAGGTACAGGTAGTTTAGAAACCATTGCTTTTATATTCATAAATTGTCCAAGCCTATTTCCAGTATGCAAAAAATGACATTTGAAACATAACAGCCCACAAAATGTCACCATCTAGGAGTACTTTGCAATAGCAATTTCACATGTGATTCTTGAGAATAGGGACAAAACAGGTCCTATGAATAAAGCACAAAATCTGAATAAAATATACACAAAATATAATTTTTTTCAAATATGTGACTCAACTAATCTGGGTCATGTGAGCACAACAATGTATATTTTCCAGGTATTTGCTGAATATTTTTTTATTCTAAACATTGTAGTAGGTGGATGATGCCTGTAAAAGCCCTTGTCCAGGAGCAGAACTCAACACATTCTTATAGTTTAAAACAATTAAAGAAATACTAAAATTATATATTATGACAATTAAGTATAAGTAGTCATATAAATAATTATAACAGTATCAATACATTGAATTAAA
>NW_015112629.1:98132-102511 GCF_001443285.1 Poecilia latipinna
CTTTATCAAACACCATTTCTTTAGGGAAACTGACAAACCTACCTTTAAATTTGACTAAAGTGTTTCAGTGATTCTTGAGAATAGGGACAAAACAGGTCCTATGGATAAAGCACAAAATTTGAATAAAATATACACAAAATATAATTTTTTTCAAATATGTGACTCAACTAATCTGGGTCATGTGAGCACAACAATGTATATTTTCCAGGTATTTGCTGAATATTTTTTTATTTTAAACATTGTAGTAGGTGGATGATGCCTGTAAAAGCCCTTGTCCAGGAGCAGAACTCAATACATTCTTATAGTTTAAAACAATTAAAGAAATACTAAAATTATATATTATGACAATTAAGTATACGTACTCATATAAATAATTATAAAAGTATCAATAAATTCAATTAAAAATAATTTTTAGATATTTTCCAACTCCGTTGAAATTTGTCCCTAGTTTTTGTCAACACCATCAGACATGAAAGGAATGTAAAAAAAAAAATCAGGCATTATTGGGGGGCACCAGAACTTCTGAGGACCCCATGACCTCTTCCTTTCTCTTCCTTTGCTAAGAGGGCTAGTTAGCTCTGGTTAGCTTAAGTTATTCTTTAGTTTTTTCTTCTGTTTTATTCCTAAGTTGCTTGTCACAACCATGATGTGTCAACTCCATAACTGACAATTTACAAAACTTTGATGAAATTTTGTGAAATAAAAGCTTAATTGTAGTTTACTGTAAAGATTTCATTGACCTGACGAGCTACAATATGGCCTCCTTCAGAATAACATCATATAAATTGAGGTAGTTTGGCTTTTTGTGAACTCTGTCAGAGTTTTTGAGACTCTTTCAGTGAAATTGTTGTCAAATCTCACTTAACTGTGCAATTAATTCATTTTAATGTATTTTACATAAATTGCATTACTTCACATGCAATGTTTTCATTTTACTCACTAGTTTGTCACCACCTTCAGTTCTGTGTCAACTCCGTCAGATGGACTTTTTGTTGTTTTTGGTTTTAAATATTTCTTTTGTTTCTTGAGAAGCATTTAGCATTTGTCTGTAAAATGAGTAAAAATATCACTAATAGGGTCGTTAAAAAATATTTTTTATTTATTTTTGTCAGATGGTGATGACAAAGTTCTGGGTCAGGTCGATTAAAAATGTAATTTTTAAAAAAATGTTGCAGCTGGGAGCCTGCACCTTAGCATCTTTACATTTCCAAAACATTATTTGGGATATCTGCATACATAAGGTTTAGAAATAACAAAAACAAAAAAAAGGGAAAATTAAAACCCATTTTGTCTCTATTCTCAAGAATCACTGATAAAATGATATTACAACGACAAAAGCAATTTGATATAGTGTGAAGCTGTACATCCTATTATAGAAGGAGAACCACACTGTACAACAAAAGTTTAAATTTGCCCTCAGCTGGAAGAATCATGTGGTCTTATGGTGAACACCAGACACATTTATCCAGTGAATGGCATGTTTTATATGAACCCCAGCGTGGATTCCCGTTGTGCGCTTCCATTGAAAATAATTATTCTCGATTTTCAGATAAACAAACAGATGTTTTTAGGAGTCAAAGCGGATGTGTGCTTTAACTAAAGTTTTATTTTAACAGGCTGAAGATTCAGTGGCTCCACTTGGGCGACAAAAAAAAAAAAAAAAAAAAAAAAAAAACCCCCCAAACCCACTTTGAAGTTCCGCTTTCCGTGGGCGGTAATGTGGCATGGCATCCAGCCAAAGCCCACAAACATAAGGATTAAATAACGCCTGCCCAGTGTCCCTGCTGAGGCATTCATTCTATATGCTAGAATAAGAATGAAATATGCAAAACTCACAAATGGATGTGCATATAATACACACTCTTGACTTCTTGACAGATCTGCTCAACTGTCAACATATGAGCTCCCTGCCTGGAGAGATGACTTTTAAGTCTGGGCCTGAGAGGGTGAAATTGTGAGGGAATTTCTGCACTAAGTGTATGAAAGTCAGTGTCAGATGTGGTTCTTTGCTCTGTAGCTATGTGTGTAGGTTTATTGGCTCATAAAACATTCATATGAATGAGAAATTGCATCTCTGTCGACTTAAAGTTCAAATAAACTGCAGGAATAAGCGTGAGTGTATTTATGGAGCTTGTATGTCATTTATAGGCCTGAGGGTTTCAGTACGAAGCCAGAACATGACAACATGCAGTGAGGGTTAGTAGAAAAGGGTCATGCAAATACAGACACAGAAACTGATCTTTTTCCATGTTGGAGTTTCCAGCTCTGTAAAACCCACAAACATCCCAGAGCAAAAGTGCGGTGTGCCAAATAACCAAAGAGTACCACTGCATTAAATGCCAAGACGTAGCTATTTTCCTCCAAGTTGTAAAACATATCTGCACATGGAAGTCATTATGCTGGTGAAAGTTTAGAGAGAGATCAAATGTGGACATTTTTTTTTTTTTTGGTGATATATATATATATATATAAGACTCGCAATAATGTTTTAGAAAGAACATCGCAACGGGCGGTCCCATTTCTGGAGCTCAAATATATCAGAATTTTGTGACATTTTGTCTAAGCAAAATGAGAATAATAGAGGTTTTAACACTAGTAACTACAACAAAACAACGGATGTTTGGTGGTTTCTTTAATACAAAAATGGTTTGTCTATGGATATGGAATAACTGGAAAAAATGAAATGGCAGAACCTGGGTACTAAATGAAAGTATTATGTATTTCTTAAGAAGCACTTTGACCGAGAGCTGGGTTCAAACAAACACGAATCATTGTGGCAGCGTCTCCGCAACTTTCTGCTTCAATGACAAGGCAGGATGGACAGAAAGAATATTACTTTTGCCGTGACTCTGGAAAAGCCTTGAGAAGGTGAAATGATGGTAATAGATGGGCTGTCAGAGGCAGTTAAACTTTGGTAACAAAGCTCAGCTGAGTACTGAAGCTGAGCCTCATGATGCAGAAATACTCTTCTGCATTAGTACTGAATGAATGGCTCTACAATCAATGCTTAATTGTGAGAACTTTTACACAGCCATGCCATCCAGCGAGCTAAAATGCTGCACTCGGGTGAAAACAACATTGTATTTGCTTGTGTGTGGGATTTCGCAGTGATTTGACAAAAAGAGCAGATCATCTCCTGACGTGTCAAACAACCCTCTCACCAACACATGCACAAACCTTTTTCCTGTTACATTAACAAAAAAAAATCATCAAAGACACACCATAAAGTTAGTATTTTATTTACAACCTCCCACTCGCTCTGTGCCCAGCAGCAAAAAAGGAAATCTATTGTGATGAGTAGTTATTGTGACTGCTCTGAAAGGTTTTCAGAGAAAAGAGGAGCAGTACCAGAGGGGAAGAAGAAATGCGATGATGCCGAGCGTGCGAATCTGTGCTGCACCTTGCAAAAAAAAAAAAAAAAGAAGCCATGAAGTGTCTGGATATGTGCTGTTTCATTAGGGAAGCTTGGCTGAGAGGAGCTGTACTGTACCTACAGCAATAACAACCCTGCAGCGAAATGACAGCCTGGCTGGGAATCACGCACACCCTCCACGGCCTAGACACCGAAACTGAAAGCAGCGAGTCTGTACGGCAAGAGGTCACAAAACTTCAAACTTGAAGAATGGAAAGATCAATTGGAGAAAATAAGGAGCCGAGGGAACTTTCTTACTTTGCAACTCGACATAGCTGTAGCCTGGAAAATGGGGTCAAAGTTCAAACTCTAGCATTACATCCAGCCTGGAAAAAAAAAAAAAAAAAAAAAAAAAAGAGTAGGGTCATATAATAAAGCCACTCCTCCAGGCTAACACGGTTTTTCCACACAGAATATTTACACAATTATGGGGCCTTGCAAAAGTATTTATTTCCTTGATGTTTTTTTTTTTTCTTTACAGTTCCCTTGTTGCATCCAGAAAGTTAACTTTATTTTTACGGATTTCTATAAACCAACACAAATTATTACATAGCTGTAAATTGGAAGGAAGATAATACATAAGTCAGAAAATCATTTCAAGAATTATGTACTTTGATAACCCTAAAAAAACAAAACAGGTGTGGATAATTGCATTCACAAGTCATCAAACTATAAATTTGTGTAGACTTGTGTGTAATTGAACCTCAGTATAAATGCAGCTGTTTTGAGAAGTTCTCAGAGGTTTCTTAGAAAACATTAGAGAACAAACAGCATCATTAAGACCAACCTCAAAATACAGATAAAGCTGAGAGGCCTGTGGTAACTTTGGGGGAACTGCAGAGATCCACAACTCAATGGGCAAATCTACTGGCAGGATAACTTGTACATTCAACAAACCTGACCTTTAAGAAAAGAAGTTGGATGGCCTCTTCTAGCAAAAAAAAAAAAAAAAAGAAACATTTTTACC
>NW_015112629.1:107150-127314 GCF_001443285.1 Poecilia latipinna
AAGTGTATATACACTTTTGACCACAACTGTAGATAGTCTGTGATTTGAGAGTTGGCATTCACAGACATCCTCCATGCAGTCTAAAACGTTTAGGTATTTAGCAAAAAAATAAATAAATAAAAAGAATGGGTAAAAATGTCAGTCTATAGAAGTGTAAATCTAGGCCCAAAAGACTCACAGCAGTCACTGCAACAAAAGGTGATTCTACAAAGCATTCGCTCACAGGGAATTAATACAAATGAATGTTGACTTTTGAAAGTTCTATTGGTTAAAAACTTTATTGTATAATTTTCCTTCCACTTCAAAACTACGCTCTGCTTTTCCTGTCTGTCAAATAAAAAGAAAGTAAGCATAATACAATAAAAATGATCTTCTGTAGTTTTAATGTGGCAGTATGTGGAAAGGTTTAAGGGGCAGGAACACACTTGGACAACTTCATTTTATTCTGTTATTCACTTTATTTCTAATTTTTATAAATCTTTCGCCATGCTGGATGTCTGCGTGTGTGTGTGGGTGTGTGTGTGTGTGTGTGTGAGTTTGTTTGTAATACCTTGTGGGGACGATGTTCCTGGCATATACTACGTTGTGGGGACCAATTGCTCCTTGTGGGGCCCGGAGCCTGGTCCCCACAAGGGGAAACCCTGTTTTTGGGTCAGAGGTCAGATTTAAGGCTAAGGTATGAATTGAGTTTTGGTTAGGGTTAGGGTTATGTATGTGAGGGTTACGGTTAGGAAAAGGGTAAAGGTAAGGTTTAGGCTGTAGAAATGAATGGAAGTCAATGGAAAGTCCCCACAAAGATAGCCATGCAAATGTGTGTGTGTGTGTGCGTGTGTGTGTGCGTGTGTGTTTTCAGCACAGCTCCAAGTGACACTGTGATGTAGTGAGGTAATAAGAAGCTTGTCTGTCTGTCAGACCACAATCCAGCTGCCTAGCAATAAAAATGTGTAGGCGACAAATCCAAGCGGAGCTTGTGTTATACTCATGACAGACTGGTAGTCAAAGAATAACTATTCTGTTCAATGCGTGGACTTTAAAAATATCCAAACTTTACTGCAATTGCTTTTAAGTGGTACATTTATGCTTTTTTTTTTTTTTTTGTGGCCCCAAATGTAAAAATAATCCAGACATGGCTGTTTTGAATATTCCTTTCTTGTACAGTATTTTAAAATGAATATTGTCACTTTTGTGCTATTTATGGCCTCTGTTTTCCTCAGCAGCACTTCAAACAACAGATAAGCTTTATGTACATAATTATAAATAAATCTTAGTAGATTCTGCGATGGGATAAAGCTACACCATCGTTTTATTATAAAATGCAAGAAAAATACATTAAAAACTTCAAATATTATCACATAGCCTGTCTATGTAAGAAAAGAAAACATGCGTAATGGAAATATAATGCTTTCCTTTTGAATGTCTCTCACGGCGCTGGTTACAGTCTGGACATAAACTGGATCGTTGCAACATTTTAATTATTTTCCTTTTCTTTGTTCTGTAACAGACTTGCTGATGTGCTCTGAGATCAATGTTTGGACCAGTTCAGGTCAACTTTTAGCTTCATCTCCAGAACAATAAAGCATAAAGTTCCCAAACAAACCCATATGATTATGTCTCCACCACCGTGCTTTACAGTTAAGGTGCAGAGATGCCAAGTTTAGTTTTGTCCACCCCTGGTGCTCTTCATTAAAAAATAAAAAAACTAATTTTAGTCTCGTCCATTCAAAGAATATTGTTTTGGAAGCATTGCGTTCATTGCAACATTGGAACTTTTGAAACCTAAACTCAGAAACCATATTCTTTTTAGAAAACAATGAGTTTATTTCTGAGTAACGTTGCAAACAAACCATACTTGATTAGTTCTTATTATTTTTATTTTTTTTTTTGTAAATGACAGTGGGTGTAATATTTGACTCGCTAATCGAGAACTAAATCTTTAATGGCATGAATTTTGTCATCCGTACCTGCCAAACAATCTCTGGCAGTCAGATCACAACCAGAATTACAAAACAAAACAGCAATAATCTTTTTTTCAAAAGAATATACTGAATGTAGCTCCGCTGTTTGAACCATTTGGATAACTCAGCTCTAACTAACAAAGACAAAAATCTACATTAATATTCTGAAGAGAAATAAGTTTATTTTATATTTGTGTTGTTTCTTCTCTTTTAACAGTGAAATAATAGAATGAAATTTATTCTGCTTCTAGCTGCCTTTAATCAACTGAATTCAACAAACGACATCTGGCTGCTAATTTTCTATGCAAGCAGTGAGGTTGTACTTTTGCTGCTTTGCAGTTTTTCTTATTGCTGCATCGACAGTCATGCAAATATTTATTTTCTATGACTAATTTCAAGATCCTATGAATTTCTATTTCTCCATTAAACAAAAATTGTTGTTGTGTACCTCTTATAATTTCAAACCAAATGAGCATAAACAGTTTTTGCACCTATATTTAAAAAAAAAAAATCCACAAAATCCTCCTTAGATGTTCTTTAATTAAACACATGACACAAGCTTACATCTGTACTATTTGCATTTCTGTCGTCTCCTACAGTTCATTGGCTCCACAGGCTGCTGAGTTCTCCTGCACTGACTGTCAGTGTCTAAACTAAAATCAATCAACAGTCACGGCTTGCGTTGCCTGACAGGATTTACATTCCTGTGAATGAGCAGAGGAGGCCAACACGAACATGCTGCTCATTTGCGCAATGCAAGTGATTGTCACGGTTCTTTATATTATACGTGCATAGATAAATTCTTCAAATTGTGCTGTTTATCTCGGCGCTATTGACAAAAGACCACCTCAGTACTCTTGCAGCATCAAATGAAAGTGCAGCGAAATTGAGCTTGCTGTTTGTTTTTAGGACTGTCGGTAGGAAAGAATCAGAATGCTCTCCAGCGGTGAGAATATTCAACAAGACAGGGAGCGTGTGATGCTTTGACACAGACTAGAGGCTTCCCAGCTCTGCAATGAGAGACCTTCTAGCACCTGGTGAAGATCTGTCGTGTCGTGTTGTGACGGGAATGCAATAAGGTTTGCAGAAATACTTGATAGTTTCATGATGCAGTGCTTCACAATCTGTTTTTAGCTATAGCTTTGTTTTATCATTTATTGTACAATCTGACATGCATGCATTTCTATTCCCAATGTGAAAATACACAACTATAACTATCTATAAACTCAGTTAGGCACAAGCCTATCCAGTTGCAGTGGACTAATGCTGCATAAAGAGCTATTGAGGATCCTCAGTGAGTTGATCTAGGCCAGTATATTTATTTATCTAATTTTGGTTAAGCATGGCAAGATCAAGAAGCTGCACAAGTATCAGATTAATCTTACTGTCGTCTCATTACTTCAGTTAATAACTTTGTTAGTCTCCCTCTGCTATAGCATGATTTCATCTCGGTGTAAAAACAACCACACACTCTGAGGTGTACAGCAGGTTTGGTGTGCAGCTGCTGCTCAGGGAATTATTTTAGTTCAGTCTGTAGGGTTTTTTTTCCACCTGATCGATTGGGATGGGATCGTAACCGAAACTCTACGGCTTCCTCCACTCCTAAAACAGACAATGGAGAATTTACAGTTCCTCTATGGAAGAGGACCAGCTAAAATTCAGTTCTATTGTTAACGCTGTTAAAATCTATAGGCGTCTGTCAATTCAGACTGGTTATCACGTTTCTCAATTTCCATTTCAGAGAGTGTCAAATGCTCTAAGATCACATTTGCACTCGATTAACATCAAAGAGGGATCAGTTTTACTTGTGTGTATAATAGCTGCTTAGCAATTCCCTCTCTTAGTCATGAACTTCCATGAGTATGCTGCTTTAAAAAAAACTGATTTTCAAATTACTTGTTCTTTTGTGGAGGATGTCTAATTAGTTTAATTGTTACTTGGGGAGAGACATCCTGAGAAATAACTCTTTTTGTTTCTTTCCCATGGGCTGAGGAGAGAAAAAGACATAGCAAACATCTAATTAGCCGTTGAAAAATTGCTGAGCTAATACGCATCTCAAGATACAATCTGGAAAGTAGTCACTCTCCAAATTAATGTTGCTGTGCGCCGTGCCATGGGACAAAGGGAGTCGACTCTCTGGCAAGGACACATTTTTACGCCTTAATGCTTATTGTATCCGAGCCTTTATAGCAATTCTAATAAACACATTACTCACAGACGTTGGACAAACTCTGAATGTCTTCCACTTGTGCAAATTGCTTCTGTGTCTCACCGTCTTCCTTTTTTAATTTTACTCAGACTTACAGATGCATTCCAGCCACGTTTTGAAAGCAAAAGGCACGGAGGGTTAATTATATAGCACCCTAAAACTTAAAATAAAGCAAATTCAGATAATTGTGCTGAAACGTGATAAGTGTGCTAAGCAATAGCTGCTGGAGCATAGAAAGAAACGAGTCTGGATGCGTTTAAGACCTTTTCAGAAGATCTAAAATCAGAGATGGATGATGGGGAATTTTAGGCTGACATGCAACCCTATCAGTCCTACAGAGTACCTGACAACAAACAAACATTTTCACTAAGGACCCAATTTCAACAGACAGTTCTGTTTTAGTGATTTGCATCCGATTTGTTTTATAGCTTGGATATAATTCCACTGATCATAGCCAATTCCAATTTTACTAAAAACTAGAGATGCACAATAAATCACCAATAGCATCAGTATCCAGCTGATGCTATCTTTTTTTTTTTTGTTTTGTTTTGTAAAGAATTGGTTCTCTAAACACTTTTGAGTGCATTGTTTAGTGCAAAAATGAACAATTTGAACACGGGAAGGTAGTAACTACATCAATACCAATACATCTGTGATTTTTAATGACTAATCCTAACTGACCTAAAACAAGTTTAGTCTGTTTTAACTTCAGACGGCGAGAAGAAAAAATGCATCAGTATTTTTATTCAGTGTATGTAAGCTTCTGGTTTCCACGGCATTAAGGTGAATGTCACTCAGGCAGGTTTATTAATACCAGGTGGATGTTATGAGAGCTCACAAAATCAGACACTCATGAACAGGTCAAAGTAAAAGCTGTGACAGACACAGTCTGTCAGACCACATCATTTTTATACCAAGGACAAAGAATCATAAACACTAGAGACAGTCTGGCTCACTTGCACCTGCAGAAAACAACATCTATCAATGGGGGTGAAGCTCAGACAGGTTCATGTGGTGAAAGTTCATAAGCTTTAAATAAAAACTTAAGATGAAATTATAACTGGGTTAAATCATAAGAATAATGTATAACGTAATATTGAGTACTAAATGTCAAGTACTCAATAAGTTGATGCTAATTCTTTTAGACTCATGAATGTCTTTAAAACTAGTATGCAACGGTCCACTCTTAAAGAGGAGACAATACATTTGAAACTAGTAAAATGTGTTTGTATTCATATATGTGTATAGTCTCATTAAGACAAAATACGTTAAATGTGAGATAATGTAACTAGCAATTATGCAACCAGTCTTTTATGTGAGGTGACAAGTGCCTATGTTTGTTTTATTTTTATGTTTTTGCACAAAATATTGCTAATTCACAGCCAAAACCCAATAGTCCCCATCACTTCTCAGGAAAAATAAGTGATATAAAAAGCATTATGCATTGCGTCGCAGAGAAGAAACAGATTTTTTATATTCTCATGTACAAAAACTTTTTTTCCCCAATGCAGCCATTTTCAGACCGTGAAGTAAAGCAGAGTTCTGCCTTTGCTTTTGCTTGGCTGGGCCAGAGGCCTGTAATGCCTTTCTTTTCTTTTATTGAAAAGACGGGATAAACAAATAACAAAGCAGCACAATTTTTATATACTTGGAGCATATACTTCTATCTTATTCCCTATCACAAACCAATCACACGCCAACATAAGAGGTTACTGCTGACGTTAACTGGGTTCTCCTTCTTCTTTTTGTTCCCTTTCTTACAGCAGAGGGCTGTTTCACACAGCGGGATCCAGAAATCCAGGATAAGAGATAAAGCCAGGGTTGACATAATGTGATCAGTTCATCCTGACAAACCAGGCTCTGGAGGTGTGACCATGTCAAGCCAGGCTTAAGTAATTCAGGTAAGTGTGACAGACCATGAGATCACATGGTGAACTGTGTGCGCCATACTTCCCACGAAGTGAGCAGCATCTGACGGAGGATTATGATGAACTGAGGCACAATCATACTAAAGGAAGGAAAAACTGCCGCTGTAATAGTAAACAATAGCAGAACAGCTGAATGCGAATATACAATTTCTAAGTGTTACTATTAACTAAAAACATAATGCTATTTAAGAAGTTACCTGGCATTTGGTAAAATGAACAACTTTAAACATAAAAATAAACTGTGTAAATCTATAATGTAACGTGAATCTGACAGTGGATTAAGTGATGTTGCTTTTGTTTTTTTGTTACGCATCTTATATTTATAAAGAACAAACATAATTAGATGAAGGAGGATCTGGAAACAAGTCAATGTGCCTGCTCATAAATTTAATTCTCGCCTTATTTAAGCCACGAAATGAGGCTAGTTACCTGAACTTATCTCTACTCACCATCTCTCCTTTTTAAAAGAAAGTTGTTTCTTCCTTTTTATTGCCTTTCACTGATCTAGGATTGATATCAGGAAGCAAATTAAGCATAGATGAGATGCAATCTACTGGCTCTCTCAGCAAGACAGTTGTTTAAAAAACTAGGATATATATGGGGATATATCCTAGTTTAGGTAACAGTGTGAATATGTATATGAACAGAGAAATAATGTTTTCTAAAAATGTTTTCCATTAACATCTGTAACTAACACATATGACCTATAAACTTAAGATTGAGGTGAAAGTAGACAAAGGGCATCAGTCTTAAAGTTGTTTGGATGAGTTCTACCTGTGCCGCCTGAAGGCATAAGTAAACAAAGGTGCTGCTAAGGAACCCCGATCCAGCAGGGGGCCATTAAAATCCCTTGAATTCTCACGCTGAATAAATCTCAGAACCTGTTTTGGTGTTGCTTGTTTGTAGTGAGATTTAACTAGATATATAACATCTGACAAACGTAGTATGTATAAAACTATAAATATGCAGCGGGTTCCTATCGGGATGTCTGTGACCATCCCAAATGAGCAGGCCAACAAGGAATATGCGGCGGTAAAACTCTCAATCAACAAATGCCAAACACACAGCAGACCATGAAGAAAGTGAGTCAAACCAAGATTGAAGGAAGAAAAACAAGACAACTTGGTTTGAAAAACACTGTGAGGAGACTGCTGTGGTATGCCAGAGACAAAAATAGTGTGAATGTAAACAGTGTATGTCAGCAAGGTCCCAACAGCCTGCCCACTTGAAAAGTCATGTTGAAGTAAGCACAAATACAGCAGATGCTATATTTATGGTAGACTTTGCCACTACTTGTCATCTCTAATCATTTTATTATCACTGCTGATTGGAAGGGATTTTATTTCGATATAAATCTAATTCCAGGAAGGGTCAAATTGGTCAAGTTCCTAGATTACACATTCGATCATCTTAGAATCTGGCGGAAGAATAAAATCAATCATGTATAAGATGTTTGGTAGTTTCTTGCAGTGTGTAAATCCCCCGAAGCAACCATGATTACATGGGCATTTTTGGCACAGACAAACAACTTTTATGTGGTGCATAACAAGAGGAGAGCGATTCACCTCGCCGAAAATAGAAAGGCCACATGGAGCTGATTTGGGGTTTTCTTAAAATGAAAACATTGGGGAAAAAAAGAATTGGAAAAAAAAAAACTCAGAGAAGAAGCGGACAATGTTCATCCAAGCAGTTTACATGGATCTATCACCTCTGCCAAAACCAATCAAGCCCAAAGTACTTGCAGCAGTTAGAAAGAAAAGACAGAATGAGGCTTAAAGTGCAGATTAACCATTTTAATTAAACCATTTTCACCATTTAAATCAAAACCACATTGTTTATTGTGGTTATAGCAGTAATGGCGGTTAATCAGTCTGCATCTGCCTTCAATTACCTTGCTGTTACTTTATCCAGTGTCTGCGTCAGCTTCATACTTTCTTGTTACAAAACTTGTTCGTTCAGACCCCTACAGCCATCTGAGCACAGCAAGCAAGAAAGAAATATTAATAAATCTTCAGCCTCCAACGTGAGAAAGGCTGCAACTGAGCTCCGTGTCATCATGAACAACAATTTACTTTGATTAATTCGCATGAAAACAACAGCCGGCTTTTGCAGCAAAAAAAAAAAAAAGGTGCACTGTTCTCACAATTTTGTCTTCTATTCTGACACAGAAAACACTGGAAAAATGGGATTCATCAGTTGTGAACTTCTCTGTGCATTTTCCTCAGAAGTTGAACTTTTTTTGAAAAACCTACAGAGACCGACTGCCACATAGACGTGAGACATCATGAATCACAATGACAGTGTTGTGCCGTAGAAGTCTGATGGTCAAAACATCAGCAATGTCAGTCATGTATAACATATATATGCCACTTCTTTGATGCTCCATGACATAAAATATTCATGTGTTTGAAAAGACCAATAGTTCTAAATGCAAAACACTAAAACAAGAGATGAAATGAGCACACTGCAGGTTCCTTGGCAGAGGTAGTGCTTTTGTATCGAAATATTAACGCGATATTCACGCATTATCTCATATGTACCTGATTTATGCTGAACTGAAAACTCACAGTGAATCTAAGAACGTGCTGTTTGTTAACACATTCAAAGACATGTTTAAGTTTTGATCTATTTAATGAACTGGATTGTTTGTCAGGATTGCAGCTGATAAGGAGTCTTAAAGAGCCCAGCTACAAGGAAGTGTGGTAGTTTTTTCTCACAGCGTCAAAACAGTAGGGAAATTTACATCATAATATGAATTATTGTGCATAACAGCAATATCAATATCAATATTATATATATATATATATATATATATATATGGGGACTCTCCATTGTAGTGCTTTAAATCGTATGCAGTAGCAGATTTACAACTGCGAAGGCTGTACTGAAGAGTAAACTTATGCATCACCACTAGGGTCGGATGATACATAACATTGGGATCACAAGAACAAGACACTTCTTTCTAATACACAGAAGGTTCTTCATTTCTCCTGTGTCTCCGGGCTATTTGATAAGAGCTATTTGAAAAAAGGCTTTCTTCATAGACTCTGTACTTGAAATGACGGAAAAAAAGAACAGTAATAAGCTATAGTATACCGAGAGGGTGTTTTCTTTATGCTACAAAGGCTGAAAGAAGAGCATACAGCATCTCCTCAGATAAAGCAGCCATGTAAGTAATTTTACCCTTGAAACCTGGCTTTGTTCTGAGTGGATGACAGGAGTAATTAAGAGGAGATATGGATATAATCACTTCCCCATCGATACATTTACATTACTGTATTTAAATGGAAACATATGCGAGTGTTACCCAAATATTATAGCATATCTGTCATCAACATCATCATCATGTGAAGTAGGGCTGTGTAATAATATTGATTTTGCGATATATGTCGATATTTTCTTTCCTAGAAAAAAATCGATATTCATCCGCAAGTATCGTAACATCCAACTGTCACCTTGCTCACTCACTGCTTGCTTTACCAGGAGAGAGATTAGGTCATCAGGCTTAGAGTGATTCCTTCAGATGTTAAGTGTCAAGGTTAAAAAGGTATGAGACTATTCAGAGCAGGGTACTTGGTAAGCTACAGTTTGTACTGTTTCAATTAAAAGGAACATGTTCTCTCACCACTTTGATTCATTTTGTCCAGCTGTCGACTTTAAGTCTGTGTCCATGTCCAACCAGAGCCAAGTATTGTGTAGTTTGTGCTTTTAATCAGTTTTCAGTTAAATTAATTCAATCCAACTCTATAACAGTCACAAAATGTCACCAAAATCACTCTGTCCCTCTAAAATCTTTCACAATTGAAAGATTTTAGAGGGATTTTAGAGTGTATTTTAGAGAGGATTTTAGAGTGTATTGAATTGTATCGTTTGCTGAATATCGCAGTATATATCGCATTGTGATCAGAGTATCGTGTATCGTACCGTATCGTATCGTGAGATTATTGTATCACTACAGCCCTAAGTTTCCTGGTCACTTTTAGCAAATTGGACCATTTACTTTGATTATTATGAACTGTCTTAAATTGTGTTGTTTAATTTTTCACCCATTTTATTCATTGCCCAAAGGCATCCTCCTGGCAAAGCTGTTATTTTCAGACGGATTATATTTCTAAATTTGGCAAGTGAAGTGCCTAAATAAAACACAATTAGTACTCTACGCCTGATTTTCAGGACTCTTCTTCATGTCCTGCACTACCTGCTTTTTCATCTAATGGACATGTTTTGAAGCATCATCATAGATGTAGCCTTTGTAGCATTTGGGTATGCAATTGTAAAGAGCCTGTGATTTCCCCCTCCCACCCCCCAAAGTTCCCGACATCTTAGACTCGGGTTAAGGTTCACATTTTAATGAGACAGCAACCAGAAGCACATGAAGAAGAAAACACCAAAGGGGCTAAATAAAACTCTGAGAAAGTCCTGGAGTGACCCAGTTAGAGTCTGAACCTGAACTCTTTAGAGTATCTCTGAAATGATCTGAAAAGGGCTATGCGCTGATGCTCCCCATCCAATCTGGTTAAAGATGAATGTTTCTGTCAAAAAGATGAGAGAAGCTTTCAGAAGAAAGATGTGCCGAGTTTATAGGATCCTTCCTAAAATGACTGGAAACAACGACTGGTGCAAAAGGTGCTTCAACAAGGTACTGGAAGAAATAGGAACCAAAGTGCATATTTTGCAAGAAAATATTTCCTATCAGTAACTTTGTTATTATAAATAAGCAAAAGTTGCAGTGTTACTGAAAGTAATTATGTTATTTAAATTAGAGAGACCAAAATGTGATTACTTCCTTGAGTCTGAAAACTTAACCATACATGTTTCCAATTATACAGTGACATAAAGAAATCACAGAGAATCATATCCACAGCAACAATTTATGAAGCTTTAACCATCAACATGGGAGATTTTACTACTGCCCTGTGTTTACGGTCACTTTGCTCCTTACTTGCAATAGATACATATTTCTGAAATTTACCGTAAGCCATTTCCCTCAGAATACTCCAAATGTTCACCTTGCAACTTGACATAGAAAATTTGTAACTGGTACATGGTTTTTGTACAAGCTGGTGAAACCAATTTAAGCAGATTCAGATTATTCTTTTAAAATTATAATTGAACACAATGGGTTTTTTTTTGTTTTGTTTTTTTTCCCCACTGGTCCTGCAAACACTCATCAGTAATTGTTCATTCAGATATAAAGGATTTCACTCATAAAATATCATCTTTCTTTAGCATCTTCTATATATTGTCTTCTATTTGTATTTCCACGTGATTGCACAAAATTAGAAAGAAGAAAAAATTGACTCATGATTCATCCAACTCTCACATCCTAATATTCAAATTCTATTGGAGTTATTTAGGGGTGTAAGAGTTGAATGACCTACACCATGCGCAAACATGGATAAAAACTGTGATATACAAAATCTCCTCACAACATGCCGCCTTCAACAAGCAGATCTAAGTGATTCATGTGTCTATTTATTTAGTAAGCATATCCATCTGTTGTTTACAACTACACCCCCCAAAAAAACATCCTGTTCTCAATGACAGCAAACAGCTTCTCATATCTCAAACTGCCAAAACCCATATACAGTCATTTGTGGATGCGTTTGTGAAATCCAGATGACTCGTTTAGGAAAATTATTCTATTGTTTTTTCCAAGTCAGCATGAGAACAGCTGACGGTTAATTCAGGATGCAGGGACATGCTGCTGTGTTTTAGCTGCGGTTTGATGCAATCGTTGGCTGAAAGAAAATCACGCCAATTGCAAAAGTCTTGCAGTGCCACACATAAATAAAACATCACCATGCAACAGAGTGGCAACCATGTGCTTTTGGAGCCCTTGAAATCCATTTTGAATTGATTTCTGGGGGTATCATGAACTCCTCAATAACGCTGACAGTCTTCTCAGGAACCTGCACGTCCTTTCGGAAACTTTACTTCTCAACACAGCCTATGGATGACAGATTAGATGTGCCCTGACTGAAGTAGTCTGCTCTCCCTTCCAGCAAAGCTGAGAATGTCTTCTGTGTGTAACATGCTGAACAATTGCTCCCTGTCAATCTTTATGGAGAAATATTGCGTCCTCGAGATTCAAATCATATCCCACGTGACTGTTCCTGAAATAATCTCCCTGTCCTGAATATGAGTCCCATGATACATTTCTACAGACGGGAGGTCAAACTGGTAGATGAAAATGGAACAGCGAAAGGATCCAAGCTTTGGATGAGGATAAAAATAATGTATTTTCTTCTTTTTTATCCATCGTTAAATATATCTGCATGCACCTTGATGTTTCAAACTATGCAAATAGGACCTTTGAGCTGTGAGTGGACACTTTTGTCCTAGAAGCACCGCTGTTGCTAATACCTTCATCACAACATCAAGTATTTAAAAAGGATTTTTTTTAAAAATGACACACTTTTTCTCCTTGTCAACAGCAAAACAATCCAGATGAGATGGTGAAATTTAAAAACAATTAAAATATTTGTGTTGATCCAGTAGGTGGTGACAATCTCTGCAATTAATCAGATGACAAAATGCACAATCTACTTATTCAAATGTGAATGTTCCAAATGAGTAAGCAGAGATCGTAACTGGCTCCTAATGGGAAAAAAAAAAACAAAAACAAAAAACAGGTGACGTAGTGAAAAACCTAATGGGTTTGTATTTTTGTATTCCTTTACTGCTTCATAAATGCATCGGTCAGCAACAGGAACTTTGATGAAGATCAGATGAAGGTTGGGACATGTGCATCGATGTGTTTATTTGTTGTTGGACTCAAAAGACAGGACCCACAGAAAAGTATTTCTCTTTTATGTTACAGTCATTTGGAAAAAATCTGAATCAGTCAAATTTGGTTCTGGCAAGTCAGACATCAAAAATTCAGTACTGACCAGGAAAACCTCAAATGGTGCACATATCCAACTCTACTGGAAAATTTGATTTTGACATTGTACAGGTGAATCTTGTCAGATGTTGAAAAAATTGTAGAAAATGTTTTCATTGTGGTGGTTTGTAGCACATGCTCAATACAAAAAGCAGTGTGAGCAGGAACGGCGTAGGATGCAATGTTATTGATTTGCCAAAGTGCCAGTTTGTCAGGTGCACACAGAAACTAACAAAAAAATGTGTTTTTTTGGTTTTTTTTTTATCATTTCACTTTATGGAAATTTCACTAAAAATATGGTTTTCATGAGGATAAGAGGTGTGAACAACACAGAAAAGGCCAGTTTGATAAAACATCTGCTCCTGGTTCCAACATGTTTCTTCTATACTTTAGTTGAAATGAGGACATTTTCATTTATGAGCTCAAATCAGCAAATAAAAAGTCAAACTGAAAAACGTGCGACTACCTCATAAAATAACTATTTGACTACTTATGGGCACACGCAAAAAAAATACAATTTCATTTCCAGATGTTCATCTAATTCCTAATTGAACAGGTTTTTAAGTAGAATTACTTTTGTTGCATTTCACAAAGAGAGGATGTAGCACAGAGATACTGAGCTTCAGACTGTTTACACAGACAAAACACAAAACGGCTCCGTGAAGAAAGAAGCACTCACAAAAAAAGGATTCCTGTCAATAACAAATTTCAGCCTTCTTTTTTTCCTAACCTGACAAAATTGTTGAACTTGATAAATATAGATAAATACATTTAAATACAGAGAAATTATTTGTTCTACAGTTTTTTTTTGTTTTTTTTTTGCAATTTCTATAAAGTATAGCTGCCTTCCTCTTAAGATTACTTTGAAAACTACTTACTTTAATTGTTGAGTTAAATCAAGGTTTATAGCTGACACATTAAAGAAGATAGATCATTTAAGAATGGGCCAACCCACAAAATTAAATTTCATGAGAAGTAATGAACCAGGAAAAAAAAAAAATACGGCCAATGGCCATTGGATGGTTTTTATTCATTTTAAAACTATCATGAGTAATAAAGCCGTCCTCAGGGAATCCCAGTGGTGTCCAAAGTCAGTCCCCAAGAGCCAGGATTCTGCATGTTTCATTCTTCCCTTGATTTAACACACCTGATGCTTCAATAGCAGGCCTCTGCAGGTCTTTATGACACACCATTTAAATCAGCTGTGTTGGAGCAGAGACACACTGCAAACTTGGAGGACTTTTGCCCTGAAGATTACAACTGGGCACCCGCCGTTTAGATGACACCTTCTTTTCTCAACTAGTTATTCCAGAGCACAAATCGGTGCCTAGACTTTGCTTTCAGCCTTTTCTATCCCCGAGCTCCTGGGTGCAATCAGAGGAATCATGATTTGACAGTAAGCAGCATGGTGGAAAGTGTGCAATCTGATGTGCAAGAGCAAAATAAAAGAATGGAAACACAGAATGAATGAGAAAACTTTAAAACTTTTAGAAATATGAGATGCTGATGAAAGTGGAAGATCTGTTGGTTGCCAGCTCAAACATTCTGATTTCTACTGTTCTGAATGGAAATAATACTAATAATAAAAATATTAGCATCTATTTCTCCCCTTAGCTAAAACCTTCCGGGTTTCTGCTTTTTGGCTGGTCGAATATTGATGCATAAAGGAAATTAATTTGGTCTATCTGAAGCTACAACTTTATTTTTGGAGAAAAAAAAAAAACTTAAAATATCAATGAAGTGATTTTTTGCATAGTAATCTACAATGGGATATCAAATATCAGGACAGAATAAGATGTCGGGGGGCGTTGAGTGGCCGCAGTGTGAGAGCAGAAGGAAAATCCTGTGGTTACAGATTCTGGACGTTAATCGTTCTATGAATTATTAAAATCTATCAGCAGAACAAAAGTGAGGAATGGATTAAGCAAGACCTTTTGGTCCTTAGTGAAAGACTTTTCACTATTCACAAGGCTGACTTCTTATATTTCCTTCTTTTTTTTTTACTTTTTTACTTTTTTACTTCAAATACTTTTTTACTTCAAATAATAAGTGCTTGACAAGGTGGAAAATAGGCCATCTTTTGGTATTCATAGGAGAGGTTACTAACATTCCCTGAGACCCATGGGAGCAAGAAGAAACATACTGTCAACAGAAACTTAAATTATTCCTGTGTGGGAGAGACGGCAGAGGGCAAGTACACCAGCATGTTCCAGGAAAGCACAGGCGTTTTAAAAAAATGGCATTAATGTGGTTAAATGGAAGATTATGCAGTTTTGAAATCTGGACTTTTCTTCTCTAGGAAGAACAATTTGAAACACAGAAAAAGTGGTTGCAAACCGCAGCAATGCTAGAAAAAAAATGCACCCTTTTTAAATTTTCGGATTTTGTGTCCTTTTGGACATGCATAGATTTTCAAAAATCTTTAACATTTTTCCAAATGGCAGGGGGGAGTCAATGGTGTGTCTATTCAAAACAGTGAACATTTTTGGACATCTTTTTACAGCATTGAAAAAATGTGTATGAGATGCAGCCAAAAATCTCACAGCTTCCCTCAGTCTTCTTGTACTCAACCTGCATGCACAATTGGGAGGTATGTGCGTTTCTCACCGTGGGACCTGAGCATGGCTTGTATCTTTAATTGTAGCTGCTTGGTGCAATTCTATTTGGATTCCTCTTCGCTTGGAGCAAAGAGTGCAATAAATTTCCTGGAGGACTGCCAGCTTATTGTGGACGTGATTAAATTGTAGTGTTGGGATAAAGCCAGCATCGGCAGTAATATTTTAAATTGTCTGATCGCCAAGGCATGCAGGTGCATAGGTCCAAAGGTTGTATTTAAACTGCCACTGCTACTTTCCATGTGGCACCCAGGACTAATGAAACCAACACAGTTTCACCTCAGAAGATTTTCTGCGCGATGAAGACAATCTGGAAGGCTGGTCTCATGTTCCCTAGTCCATAAATGGGGAGCGCAAAGTATTGACCAAGACTTTACAAAGACCCCATGGTGCGGTCTTGGTTAAGATTGAAGGAGTCCTACGAATTATTCAAATAGTTTTTGCGTAAGAGCTTGGTGCTTGGCATTTCAAGTTACTGCCGTCAGATAAATTTTCATAAACCCTTATGTAGCAGTAACATTGAATGTAAACATGAGTGCCACTGCCCAGGGATGCCTGAGGGAATTGATCCTGCTCTATCTAGCTCCATTGAGTTCACTACCACCCAGTTCCTCATTCTTAAGCACACAGACTGAACCACACCTCAGCATGATGGGAAACAGACACAGAAAGTGCTTCTCAGTAGCCTCAATGGAGCCCTTGAGGCAACTCCAAGTATGCTGAGAGGATTTAAGGTCGCCCTACCCTTCAGAGCTGGCAAAGTGTTTCGCTAAAATTAATTTATTACCTAAAAAAAGGTGTGCAGGGAGCACTGGAGAAGCATCAGAATCTACCAGGTTCCCAATGATACCAGCTTAAATGCCCCTTTTAGAAAGCAAAGTCACAAACATCAGTTAATGAATTTTATTTTTTTATAGGTATTGTGTTAATTGTATGTATGTAGTGTTATTATCAAATCATAAAAAATGAACTTCTCAGCCAAATAAGCTGGCAAACACCCACCGACAACAATCACATTGTCAAATCTTTAGTTTTTCATACCACCTCACCTGTTTCTAATCATTACTCGGATGTGATTCTATCGATTTGACTCTCCATGCGTCTGAAAATACGGTGATTAAGGAAATTTATCAGCTGCTAATCTGGTCAGCTCATGCTCTCTTCTTGGAGGGAGAGCTCTGTGTGGTGAGCGAACAGTTCCACTGAGATGCTGTCAGCTACATTTCAGTAGAGAAAATATTCCTCCAGAGAAACATAATATGATGAGCACAAAACACAGCGCACATTCAATTTTAGCTGATGTAATTCCCTTGAGCACTTAAATCGCAAATGACTAATAGATAAAGCTAGATTGTTGCGCAGCTGTAAAATGAACACTCCTGAGATGTGCTCAAGTAAGCGTGTGAGCTCCAAAAAACGTAATGCATGGTTGCAAACTAGACAAAAACAATATATACTACACCAACATACGAGCAGAATGCAGAGTTTAATGGGACTGGAAGTTGCAGCGATAGCCGTCAGGTGAATTATATGCAGTTTAGTGGTTGTTTCCACGTTCAGATTGGCCATCAATCACTCAGACATGCAAACATATATCCACTGTAGACAGAAAACGATGTGTTCGATCTGAAGATCTCTGCACTTTACAGACCTTTCAGTGAAGTGGATTCAAGTCTGACCCCACAGTGATGGCAAATCTCACTGGTCAACAAATAATAAAGTAAAGCTATATCCCTATTTCCTTCCCGTCTTTCACAGGGAACAAAAAAGGTTTAATTAGATGACATATGGTAAATTGTCTGTACTTGTGTAGCACTTTATCTAGTCCAGAAGACCCACAAGCACTTTATCCTACATTCAGCCATTCAAATCTTTACTTTTACATACCACCTCACCAGGTTCTAATCATTCCTCTGGAGTAATCCACCAGTTACAGGATGAACTCCTACCTCCTGAGCCACAATCGCCTCGGTACAGAATCACTTTGACAAATGTGATGTACAGTATGGCTGTAATGTCCAGTCAACGACATCGAGTACCAAAGAAACATATTTTACTGTTGAAAAATTGCAGAAATGTTTTATAACTGAAATGGGCTACAAAGTATTCCATAGCCTTGTATTTTTTTTTCCAATGGATAGTTTCTTTAGATGTTGAAATGCTTGAAAACAGAACAAAGCTTAAAAGGGTCTCAGATGTCATGCTGTGGAGAGATGATTTTTTTTTTTTTAACTGTGTTTGACACCATTGGAAAGATTAGAATCCACACTTTCAGAATCTGAAAATATCTCCAAATGCCCCCAGGGATATTTGTTCCTGGTTTTGTTTGTATATCAAATCTTAAGAAATCTGACTTATCTTTGTTCAGCTTAGCTCAAATTATTAAATACTGGTCAAACCTGAACTGAGTTGTTATACACAAATTAGTCTAAAAGTATGAATTTGTCACTTGGTGATTGGAATTTGGCTTTTTTTTTCCCCCTAAATTGGAATTATTTAGCAGATCATATCCTGGAAATATCAAAATTTCTTCCGATTTTATTAGATGCATCAAAACAAAAAGTCCATGAATGTTTTATCTAACAGGATGCATTTGATGTACTTTTTGAAATGAATAAAAATCATATCAAGTTTGACTCATCGCTTTTCCTCAAAAATGGATCAAAGCCTGCAATTCCTTCATTTTCAGTCAGATTCAAATCAAATCAAGACTACACTTTCATGTTGTATAGCCCTTAAAACCAAATAACTTCTGAAACCTTTCATTCTATGTGAGACAACATAAAGGGCTTGTTGTTTAGTAATCTATTTTAGCAGGCTTCCTGCAGCTGCTGTGCTAAAGCTGATCCAAGGTGGTCTGCAAGCCAACTAAATTAATTCCTTTACAAATAAAATAAAGGATCCACTAATCACACTCTAGGATTAAGCAAATCTATATTTAGTGAAGAATAAACCTGTTCCGATTGATTTTACTTTGCATTTCACATTAGAGCTGATTGAAGAAAGGGAAAACGTATTTGTATAAATTTTCTTATTTATTGAAATACTGTTAGATTTGATATGACATGTAGGGGCTTCAAGGTGAAATTAAAACAGTCGACATCCCAACTAATTGGAGAAGTATTGAGAAATTAGTAGGCAATCAAAATAATCACCATTTGAAACCATAGTAGAAGTTATTAAAATAATAATTCTTATACATTGTTGTTTTTTTATTTTTTTAAAAAAGGTACATAGTTTTTCAAGTGTCCAAAAACAGTCAAGATGACATATTTGTACTTAATTTCATTAGTTTTATGTGCTGAAGGAGACTATTTTACACTAATTCTTTACTGCAAGCTTTACAATTAAGAAAACAAGAATAAAGTTTGTGCCATCGGCACCTATTTGCACCAGTCAGCCAAAAGAATCATTTATCATGGTGAAAAGGTCACAGCAGTGAAGTTTACTTTGCAGCCTGCTGACCTCCGCAGTGAGAGATTAACCCTAAAAAGACGGCACAGTTTTCTTACATCTATAAAGGAACTCCATTCTGTGGCTTCTATTAGCAGAAAATACTGCATCCCAAATATTTTCTAGCACCCAAAGGATAGAGATACGAGATGTCTCCTGGACTTGCAAGCAAGGTTTCCTTCCACATGGTTATATGTAAGAAATGGCCGAGCTTGGTTCAAAACAACAAACCTGAAAGCCACTTTCATGTCTTTGTTGTTTCTGGGCTCAAGAGTTTCCTGCATTTTGCTTTCTAGGGTGAACCACAGAAGAACACAGCTACTTTTTAAGCTACTTCCATTTTTGTTTTGTTTCTTTCTCAAATGTATGGCACAGTGAAAAAAATCCAGCCTGGCTGCGTTTCATGGGAATACATGTTTTCTTCCAGCAAGACAATCTCCATCTGAACAGAACCAGCAGTCCAAGCAGCACCCTCACCAATTCATTCCATCAGAGATGGGTGTGTTGCATTTAGCCAGCAAAAATGGTTGACTCCATCCGCTCAAAACAGGGAGTTTCAAAAGCTGGTCTTTGTTTGCAGATAAAGTGTACCTGATCTACTCTTTTCATCAGAAGCTGCCTCAAGCTGTCCAAAGCAGATAAGCCGACATCAAGTTATCATCGATGTGGTATAAAAAAAAATTAAAAAAAACATTTGGTCTGTGGCACTCTGATGAGCTTGAAAAACTATAAAGCACAAAAAAGAAACTATTCATATTTCTTTATGTATTGCAAAAATAAACAAATTTTGCATTAGATTTTTTTTTTTTTCCTGCAAGTTTATGCTACCACAGTAAATTATATTTTTAAGGTTTTCAAACCACTTATTTGCTTATAAAAGTGCTGCAAGCAACAAACATACTGGTGTAAACTGTTGTTTATAAAGTTGAAATAATTTTGCAGCACATTTCTCTTTTTATTTTGGCAAGATTGTGACACCAATTGTGATACAACACAATGTTACATTCATTTTTATAAAAATTGGTAAAAAAAAAAAAAAAAAAAAAAAAAAAAAAAAATAATATTTTTTTTGGATTTTTTTAAAAAAATATTTCTGTGGGTGAATAGGGGAAATAATT
>NW_015112629.1:130317-136657 GCF_001443285.1 Poecilia latipinna
AAAAAATTTTAATTTATTTTTTAAAAAAATGGTAAAAAAAAAAAAAAAAAAAAAAAAAAGAAACATATATATTTTATTCAAGCTTTGTTGAAAAGAGTATATACAGTTGGAAATGGGGAAAAAAATTAAATTATTTAACTGCAAGAAATTATCAAAGTATAAAACTTTTTTAAAAATGGCACACACAAGGCTTATGAAAAATATCAAATGTAACATATTTATGTGACAGAAAGCAATAAAAATATGTTTTTGCTTTTTTTTTTTTTTCCTCAAGAGGAAAGTAGAGAAATTCAAGAAAGGTGTCATTTCTGTTCCATCAAATGCACACCTGAAGCTTATATTCCTCAAGTCTGTAGAACAAATGTGAACATAACAACTACCTTATGTTATTTTGCATTTATAGGGGCACAAAGTTCAATAAAGCACAAATTCCACATCAAGACTGAAGTCTTTCAGACATAAAGCTGCAGTGAAGTTGAGTGGTTTGCACAGTTTGGTCAACAAATGCATAAAGAGCTTCTACTTTTTTATCTGCAGCCACCGCTGTGTGTGTCTATCATTGTTTATCCAACTCTAAAAAGAACTTTGTCCAAGACTTACCATTACTAACTGCTCCTACTTGATGCTCTTAAGTCAATAGCAATTAAAGAACAAAGACGGCCGTGTCAAGTATTATTCTTTGGCTGCTTTCATGCAAGCTGTGTAGAAATGACATTTCCAAGATGTTTTTCAGAGGAGCTGTGCGAGGGAGCGCAGATATTTGCATCAGATGGATCAGACTTTGAAGTTCCTGGATAGCTCTCAAGTCCAAAGCCTGAAAACTGTCTGAATGTGTTGATATAACAGATAATTGTCAAGAGCATTCACACAGGCAACTATGTGTGTCTGTGTGCTCACAACACTTCCTGTTTGAAATGTTTATCCTTTGCTCTTGGAGTTTCTCCCACTCTCTTGCTTTTATCCAGCATACATACAAACACACAAACTGCTAATTTTACTATAGAAACAGGAACATAGATGAGCCACGGGTCTCTTTTGCCGTTTTCTTGTCCTGCTGCCTTTACCCTCCTCTACAACTGTATAGTTATTTACACAATTTTCTGGTGTCTGAGAAAAACAGATGCACTTCAATACAACAAAAACAATAAATGTTCTCTTAAGTTTAATTTCACACACTTCATTGAGTAGTATGCAAAAGTATTCATTGCCCTAATTTATATCTTTGCAATTTGTCACATTATTACCACCAACTTCATGTCTTTCATTGGAAAAGCAAAACTATTATCGCTGATGTTTTCTACGACCAGAGTTGTTATCTGCAGCTCACCCAAGTCACTGCGGGGTTTTTTTTTTGTCCTGCTTTGGGTGGCATTCTATGTTTTGGTAAGTTTGCAAGTGTGCCAAACCCTTTTAAAGCGATTCTATCTCTAGATTGCAAGTGCTACTTTTCTGCTAATATTAGATGCATCCCTACTTGAACATATCTGAATAAAAGGGCTGAATTTTGTCTTTAGTGAGACATCAAGTTATGCAGATTAAATTGTGTTGGAACAGCGATGCATTTAAGCTCTGAAGGACAGTAGCTGTTGAGGACAGGAGTTGGAAGGGCCCTGCTCTTTCAGTTCTCTGAAAACAGATTGGTGAATTGTTCAAAATTTGGGATACAGTTTTTTTTTTTTTTTTTAACATACCAATGCCTTAAAATTCCCTGAAATTCTATACCTTATCATGCTTGGTGTTGTCAAATCCTGTTTGTTCACTAACTGTTGACACACCGAGTTCCCTTCTGTATTTTCCAGGGACATGATGCCTTTTTATAGCACAATTAGGTTACAAATATTAAAAACATGACTCAAAATAAATCTGACTTCGCAATTAGATGCCTTGAAAATGGCCTCTGTCTCTTTAAGAAGCTCCTGCTCTTTCTGAAACGTCAACATCCGCACGTCACCACAAAAATGTTCGTCATCATCTCATTTACAACTCTCCGCAGGAGCATTCAACTAAGAAGCAGTTTGTATGCTAAGCTCAGCAGACACCATGCATTTCCGCCAGGTGTTTAATTGCTCCTGCTGCTGCTAGTCTGGTGGAGCCCAGTGTGGAGTGTGCGGGGGAGCGTGCTCTGTGAGACAGAAGTTTGGGAAATAAGGAGCTTTTTGGAAATAGTGAGATGAAGCGTTTAGGCACCCCTAAATGGTGGCCAAAGGAGATTTAAGGATTTCTCAAACATGCATGAAATAATCAAAGCAACCATCTAGGTATGTTTTTGATGAGGGAATGACATTATAATATAATATAAAGCTTTAAAAAAGTCAATTTTACATAACAGACACTTTAAATCTGGGTTAAAAAGCCCTTATTTAGAGTTGCCTTTAATTGTTAATAATAACTGGAATATAAATTAATTCGAGTCTGAATTACAGTTTTGTATTACTTCTCTCTGTTTTGCCACTGTTATTTATATTTTTTTCACATATTTATCATGAGGTTCTTTGAACTGCCTTCAGAAATGTGTTGCACAAATAAACTTGACTTATTATCCTCTACCAAACTTACAAAGCCTTCTCAAAAAACAGATGTGTTTGCAAAATAGCTACGTTTTAAAGCAACTGGTAGCACCAGAGTTTATTTGGGGGTATTAAATCAAAGGGGCACATTTTAAGGAGTTTATTTGCTTGAAAAAATGCTAAAACCCTTTGATGGTCACATGGTAGGATGTAATAAAATCTCCTTACGCTACATAAAAGTATGTGGCTCTGACTTGAAAGCTGTTTTTAAAAATGTTCCAATTAACATTTCTTTTTTTTTTCAGTAGCTAAACTGCTTGTGTGACTCAAAGTTCAGATGCAGAACCAGAAAGTCATGTTGAGGCCAGAGAGTAAAACAAAGCATAGAGGTAAAAGTGAAAGGGAGGGAAAACTGTTCAGTTCAAGCATCACCCTGAATCAAGGCTTTAATAGTTTGCGTCCAAAGCTATGCAGCTTGCACTTGGTGAAAACATTATCAGATGTGACCAGACTAACCTTTTCGAAAGGCAGGAAACAATTTGTTTGGAGGTAAAGTGCATCAGATAATGTCTCAATGTCTGCCTTCTCGTCATCAGGAACAGCAGAGCCTCTGGGTATTCCACACCATCATAATGTGTTGGTAATAGGCTGGCTGGATGTACAGTTTGTGCTCATTACTAGTATTCCTATTACATAACTTCCTCACATGTTCTTCTAAGTAGCTGGGTTCAAATCATTGTGTGATAAAAGTGATGACTTGGAAAAAGATATAATGTATAGGACGCGCAGGATCAGACGGAGTAAACTTGAAGGAAATATCAAGTAAAGATATCTTTATAGAAATAAGCATAGATGAGAGAGGGAAAAGTTTAAGTCAGACATTAACGTGGAGAAAATGCATCTAGTTGGAGGGAAATGTTGAAGATAATCTAGCTTTACGAGGCATAAACTGACTCATTTTCAAAGAAATTCTTGCATACTCAGATTCATTTCAGATCTGATGCACTCTCCATCAAAATCCTTACATAGGAAAGATTACACACACACACACACACAAATGAGTCTACATCTACAATGTATACCATACATGGTGTGATAAATTATGATAGACCGGTCCAGACAGATTATATAGATAGATATTTAACATAGACAGATTAGAACCTTTAAAATCAATAAAGAGCTCTGGTGCAATCTATATTTAACAGAAAAAAAACAGACACACTTTAAAGATGAAGTCACAACTCAAACAGCTGCCTCTTTCTCTAATCAATAGTGCTCTCTTTATTTATGTGAATTTTCAGTTCTCTCACAGACTGCTGTACAGTCCACTGGACCATTTTAATTATTTTTTTTTTTCTATCTGCAGAAGGAAATGCAACGTGGAAGGGGAGTCCCTGAGGCAAATACATGCATTTATCAAAGACAACTTGATGCCTATTTTCATGACTTGATTGTTCTTTGGAGTCTAAGGGTCTTATTTTTAATCATGCCGTCTGTATGCTACACCGTCTCTCTGCTTTGTGAATTGGACTGCAGAGCGGTGTTAAAATTCAGAGCAAGTATTTGGAGAAGGCGGCAATTGCTTTTACTGGACGTTCAAGAGAACCCCCCTGGATAAGAAAGAGGATCAAACCAGCCGGGTTGACGTGAGAATGATTAAATTAAAAGCTGTGAAGGAGGGGAAACTTCTAAGTCCGCTGTGTTCTGATTAGTAAGCAGGGGAAATAAGGCAAAAACTTACCACCCCCATGTCCAGCTGTTCGGTCGTCAGCGAAGGAGCCGCTCCGGTCAGAGGCAGAAAACACCAAACCGGCACCAGCGGCAGCAGGAGCAGCAGCAGCATCTCATGGGAGATATTCCTCATCCACTTGCGGAGAACCAGCGAATTCATGATGCCCTAAGACAGGTTGATCCTGCTGGGCTCAAATGTCCACCCCGCCAGCTGCATCCATCCGCGGGATAAATCACAAGCAAAGACGCTGTAGAAAAAAAAAAAAAAGAAAAAAAAATCCAAGAAAAAAAAAGAAAAAACTACGGGAGTACAAGTCTACCTCACTGTTGAGCGCAAACACATAAAACACTTTAGGCAAACAGAACACTTTGTTACCCGAAAATAAAACAAACAAACAAAAAGAAAAAAACTTGCAATAAACAGCTAAATATTGTCTGCGAGAGAGACAAAATAACTGTCTCGTGCCAGGTCCGTCAGAGCTGAGATCCCTGTGGCAACACGCGCGAGCTCCGCGCTCCGCTGTAGAGTCTCGAGCACAAAGTGAGAAAAAAAAAATGTAAGCAGCCACCGCCAGCTGCGCGAGGTTATGTCGCGCGCAAGTAGGACCCCCAAGCCAGGCGCAGTTACCCAATCAAATTCCGGAAGAAAATCCCAAAGTAAAAATATTGATGGAAGAAAAACCTATAGACTACATCACAATTATGTATTGTGGAAATGTCACAGACAAAGCAAAAAATATTGTCGATTATATTTATGAAAATATTGTCACATATTTTAATTAGTCAATAAAATAAATGTAGTAGGTACATTGTGAACAGCATTTCTGTATGCAATGTTATAAACTTGATGATGACAGAAAAAAGTAGCAGTGGGAATCTTTCCATGAATAGTGGCTTGGGCAAACTCTTCTTTCGTCCACCCCACGCTCCCTCAAACAGGCACTTACTGCCCTGACAGAAATGATAAGAACTAAAAAAAAATACAGATAACAGTTGATCCAGAAAGATAGACAGACAGAGGCATCTTTCAACACTGTACTCAATCCAGATTTGGTTACTCTATATATTGTATTTTCCATGCTCGTCTCAATCAAATGAGGCACATCCAGAAAACTTTCACCGCTGATATTCAGTGGCCATTTTGGGGCACTATCTTATGCTGACATGCAAGGTTGGGAGTTCTAAATTGGTGCACTTTGGAGAAGAAAGTGCACCAATTTCTGTTTTTCTTTGACAAACATTGACAAATATGTGTATGTCTGTCAATGCATATGAACATATAAATAAAGAAATAATTTGTCATTATAGATATTATTGTTTAAGTAAAAAAAATATATATATAAAAAAAGTAATTTTTCAAGACTGTCTGGCCAAAAGAGTCTGAAGGAGACGGACTTTGGCCCACTGGGAGACGCTACTTAATCTAACACTTTTAAGTGGCCTCAAAGAGAATAGAGATTTTATGAATCTCAAATTAGGTTTCAAATATTCTCTGTTCATCTGAGGATCGACCACTTTGAATATATAAGATGTTGATAAAGAAATGATCAAATATTGTCGAGACACAAAAATCTTTTAATTTAGAAATGAATAAAAACTTTGAATAAGACATAACTTAATGATCAGCACAATTTTTCCTAAAGTGCTTAATTTATTGAATGGTGCTAATAATTTAAAATGCTTAAATTATTAGTCACAGAACGCCTGTGTGATAGGTTGAAAATGCAGTCATGTTTTTATTTATTGATTATCTATTGCTCAATGGTGAAATAAACCATTTCTAAGAACTTCATCAACCCTGAAAACATGGTCCAAAGTTTGACCCAGAGGAACAATAATATACAAAAATCACATACATTGTGCTTAAACTTGTATTTAATTATTTTCACTATAAGGTAAACTAAAACGACACAATTAACAGTATAAATCTAAATACATTTAAGTTTTAAAATATTCCGCTGCTATTAAAAGGGGAGCAAGAACAAAACAATCTTTAATTTTGAAATTAACACATTTGATTGGCTTGGTATTTATTCCCCCCCCCCCCCCCGCCCCCTCGTGCTCTATTGTCTGTTTCTCTTTTCCTTCCCAAAAAAACACCA
>NW_015112629.1:139855-141288 GCF_001443285.1 Poecilia latipinna
TGAAATTAACACATTTGATTGGCTTGGTATTTATTCCCCCCCCCCCCCCCGAGTCATTATGACCTTAAGGTTTTCTGCTCCAATTACCCAGTAAATCAACCTCCAAAATTACTGGATTTCTGTGTGCTTTTATTTTGAAGTTTAGTCCTCGAGCATCCTTTGACTTACCATTGACTTTGCTCTGAGTCGATTTCAACAGCTGTTGGAGAATTTAAATTCAGCTGGAGGGGTTCATTATTTAATGTCTTTTGACTTTGATCATGATTCATCTGAGATTAAAAAAAGATAGTGTCCTAAAGGCTAATTAAGAAATGGCTTTATTGTTAGAGTAGCCTACTAATGTGATCTGAGCTAGTGCCAGAAATTATACTGCTGATTGATCACAGGTGCTGCTGTTAGTCTTTTGTTTTGCTTTGCTTTGTTTTTTTTGTTTTGTTTTTTGTTTTGTTTTTTTTCCATATGGGATGTAATACATAATCCTGGGCAAGTCTAATGGCATAGTGGCATAATTACATTAGGGAAACATTTGGTCTTGGAGGCCAACATTTTGGGATGCCATGAAATGCATTACGTCTTTTTTAATGGTCAAATGCATTATGTCTTTTTTAATGGTCTAAAAAGCACATTTTAGTCATAGTGTATGCTGAAGCTTGCACCTCTCGTCCCTTGTGCCAAAACAAAATTGGTGTATCTCTCAGTCTCCTTACAGTAAAGGTTTATCTGAACTGATTTGGCCAAAATCTGCAGGACATGTGATACATACTGTATTTAATGATTTTGCTCAAGGACTTATGATTTAAAGAAATGCTTGTTTCAGGGCTGTTCACAATCAGTCTTGTGCAAACAAGAATTTTTCTGCACATCATGGATCTTGGGCTTTGCAACAGTTTTATTCGCACAAGGCTTTTCTCCCCACATCAAAAACATACCTGGAGTTTTGCTTTGATTCTTTCATGCATGTTTGAGTAATCGTTGAATCTTCCACCTCCCGTGGCAGCCACTGAAGGGTGCCTAAATGCTTCCTCATACAAAGTTTCACATATTTACTCAAAGCTCCTCCTTAGAGCTGTAGTCTCGAGCCGAGGCTCTGCTTCACAGAGGACTCACTCAGCTCCAACAGACTAGCAGCAGCATCAATTAGCAAACACCTGGAGGAACTGCAGGTCTGACAGCTTATTGCACAAACTACTGCTCAGTCCAGCGCTCATAAAATTTCAGCTTGTGATGACGAGCTGAAGGAAGAGTTTTGGAAAGAGCAGGGGCTTCTTAAAGAGACAGAGGAACATTTTAAGGTGTCAGTTGTTTGATGTATGTTGCATTTTTATAACAACTGAAGGTAACATAGTTACTTGATTGTGCTAAAAAAAAAAAAAAAAAAAATGCCTGGAAAAACAATATTCCTCATTTTTTAAAAAAAAACAAAAATTTTAATT
>NW_015112629.1:144583-170609 GCF_001443285.1 Poecilia latipinna
AAAAAAAAAATGGCTGGAACATACATAATGCTGCATTTTTAAGAAGAAACCAAAAATTTAATCTCTTCACAGAGACGGTGGAAAATTTAAGATGTTTTGTCTCAGTGATGCAGACAGTAGGATTTTTTTTTTTGCTTTGTTTTTTATAACCTTTATTTAACAACATATTTCTCATCCATCCATCCATTTTCTGTATGCCCTTGTCCCTTAGTGGGATCAGGAAGTGTCTATCTCCAGCTAACGTTCTGGGCGCGGGGCGGGGTACACCCTGGACAGGTTGCCAGTCTGTCGCAACATATTTATCATTGAGATTATACATCTCTTTTTTCCACTCACATAAAATGCTCTCATGTCAGCAACTTTTTAGTTCCAACTTTTTAGGTTTACTTCACAAACTTGAAGAAAACCTTAAAAATAACACATTACCTGCACACAAAAATTTATTCACTGCAAGTTAAAAGAAGCAAACAAACAAAAAACTGATTTTTTTATTTTTTTTTTAGCCCCCCCCCCCCTTCCTCAAAAACAAAAAAAAAATGCTTTGCAAAAAAACAGATCCCCCCCCCCGTCTGTTTTTGGGAAGTCATTGTTAGCTGCTGTGTCAAGGTGACTTATCAGCTTTAGGCCTGAATAACAATATAGCTGCATATACACACACCTCTGTAAAAAGTCCTTAGATTGGCAGCTCATCCCGGCATCCTAACCATTCTGTATCTACTTTGATCGACAGTATCCATAACCTAACCACACTGTCACTAATGATTTACTGCTCTTCTTCTGTGCACCACAGCCACAGCCTGGACTGTAAAAGAAGTTGCATAACAAGCACCTGGGCTCTAGCGTCCACAAAAACAAAAAATCCTTTTTACCCAGATTATCTTTATTTCAAGCTGCTTTCTATTTATTAAATACATCAATCAATTTTTTTTTCTTTTTACCTGTGAGCCTAGAGAAAGCAACTGAATATATGTAGAAAATGTAGAACTTTGCATTTCTTCTTTTAACAGGTGAAATATACTCTTTTAATGATACAAAATGCAGACAACTCTGTTCCATTAAAATACTGTGAGTTCAATTTATTGTTAAGCAGGCACATATACAAAATAACAATCAAACTATTTACGTGTCTTTGGGGTCCATGAGAACATTCACTTGGTTATGTTGGCTCAAAAGACAAAAAATTTGGACACAACTGGTTTCAACTAAACCTGTGTTAGAATGCCTTTGTCAAAGTCAGGACCTACACCAAGTTGCAGATGATTGGGCGGCAACTTCAAAATCCATGCATGCCATATGCAACTTTAAGTTTTTATTTATCTTTAATTTATTAGAAAAGCCTGAAAGGCTCTAAATGGTCTGAGTGCCAATCTGCCAGAATTGGTTCCCATTGTCACAGTTGCATGATGAAAACGGCTTAATTTTGTTCTCACCTTCTTCACAACTCATCTAACTAACGTTATGCCCCCTTCTGTGTGCAGAACGACTGGTCAAACTGAGAGACTATAGTTTTATCAGAACCGTATCAAAAAACTTTGACGATCAAGATTTATTGACAACCATTGTTATGTACAGCCCCAAAGAAAAATAAGTATACATCTTTGAGATTCATCAGTCCCTGTCAGTTTCCACTTAAGAGTGATGAACCACTTTATAATAAAATCTAAAAAGATGATATAATATTATGGAGACACTATCAGATGAAATATTCATAAATAAATTCAAACCCCACACATTTTATATTGAGTAGTTACACTTTATTTAATTGGCTCTTCCATCAGTCATGCCAACGTGGTTAAAAAATAATGCAAACAATAATGCAAGCATACTTAATCTCTGTCTTCCATGAAAAACTAATCATACCCCTTTAACATCCTTATACCTCATCTTGTTAAAACTGTGAACTCCAACGGGATAAATCAACACAAAGCAGCACATATCTCTGAGGTGGAAGGAAAATTATACATGGTTTTCAACATTTTGTTTTGCAGCACCTTTCAATCTGGTAATTGACATCAGAAGTCCTCTAATTTCTAAATAGGATATAATTGTATGTAATTCAAAGCGTGCATAAATATGCATATGAATGTAGCTGTTCTGTGAAGGATGACGTGGACATGGCAAAACTGCAGGCATACCCAGACTACCACACAGAACTGAAAGACAAGGAGAACATATATCAGAGGAGCAGAGTTTTTATTTTTTTATTTTTATTGTTTCTCTCTGTTTTACCACAACAACATGACATTTTGTTTGTTCATTGTGTTATGTTTTTAACATGTGAACTACTTCATTGCTGGAATGTGCTATACAAATAAAGTCTGTGGTTGTCACAAGAACAAAAAGGATTAAGGGGTGTACTTTGTAAAAAGATACTGTACTTTTTGTCAGTCTTGTATTATTTATCTTATAAGATAAATCAAACTACTAGTCTAGATAGTCATGCCAATTAAAAAAAAAAAAAAAAAAACGATTTACGTATATTTCTGTTGTGGTTTTGGTGTTAGTGATTGTGGACTGCGAAATCTTTCAGATGGGTGTAAAGTGTCAAAGTAAATACCAATTTAAATGCCAGCATGCCTGGTTTTCTTGCAGATCATTGATTATTCACAACATGGACACTGTGGCACACTTTACCTTTAATTAGTATATGCAAATTTTGGTAACATTCATACATTCATCTTTGTCTGCATGCAACATAATGTGCTGCAACAGTGAAGAAATAGCAAAAACACCACATTTGCATATTTCTGTGTAAAAAAAGACAATACAGCCATTTTCATGCAAACATGCATGAGAGAAACCGTTAGAAAACATCGCAGAGAGGTTGAGAGTATTGTTGATTTTGGGAGAAACTGAGTTGTAACAAATGCAAATCTGTGACTGCGGGGGAAGTTTGAATTTGGAAAATGGTGTTTAAGTCCTCCATTTTTCAAATATAAATCCGGTCTAAATGGTTTGAGCTAAGCAAAGTGTGTTGAGAATCTGTTTGTAAGGTTGCTATTTGTGTTCAGAAAATCAAAATCTTAGGCTTCAAAAAGCTAAAATCTACTCGAGCCTTAATTTGGGGTATTTAGTTTTTTCTACAGCATTTCCTTTTAAATGCAAATATTAAAGCCAGCAAACATTTTCCTTGTGTGATCAATAAATATATATTTTTTACTTGACCCAAGATTAAATTTAATCCTGCCCTTAAAACAAAAATCTTTGACTCTAGCTTTAAATTAAATTAAGGGACTTGTTCAATATTTTGAGACATCCTTTTATGCTTTGGTGCTGAGCGTAAGGTGACAAAATCAATCTCAAATGTTTTCGAGTTGCATAATGTGAGCTTAGCTTTGAATAAAGAAGAGAAGATGGAAGATAAATTGGCCCTGTGCAGAGGTATACGTTTGGAAAGTACATTAACCAAACACATGCACATGATCAGGCTTTAAATGGGTCTTACAACCGACCTTAAGCAAACAGCCAAAGTGGACATATTTGTGGGTAGATCTGAAAAGGCGTGTCAGAGCAGGGCAGCCTATGAACCGGACTCAGTCACACCGGTTCTGTCAGGGAAGAAGGGCAACATTTTCAGCAAACTATTGCAATTATCTTCTGGAAAGAAAAAGAATTGCCCCAAGACATGTAGTGCAAAAGACAATTAGAACTGATACTGAGCAAATTCATGTAAGCCTCTGAATTTGAAGAATGTCGTACAGAAATCTTCTTGCCAAGTTTCCTGACATTTAGCATAATATAAATCATTTTAGTAATATGAGATAAATTGGGTCTGATTAAACTTCTGCCAGTGAGAAGGTGGGTATGCATCTTTTTTTATTCTGGTTATTTAAACTTCTGGTTTCAACTGTATTATCTACAAATCCAGCTTTTATGGAGGAGTGGAAAGAAGAATGCTTCTTTTTGATAAAAGATAAAATGCTTTTTTTGATAAAAGAAATTCCTATTTGCTGTTTGTTGGAATCCATGTGGGGACATAGCAAATATATGGATGAACATGTTCTTCCATATATCTGACAATATCTGTCAGATAAGACAGAAATTGAAAGTTTTTCTTCTACATGTAGAAAGCTACATGTGGTGGGGGGCGGGGAGGGGGGGAAGCTCTTTATATAAAACAAAGGGAAAACAAAAGGTTGTTCTAGCAAGTGGTGATCCAAAGGGGCTGAATCTAAATGTACAAAACGCTAAAGGTGGAAAACAATGTATCACTTTCTTCCCTTATCATAGTTATACAGACTTTTTTTTATTAGTTCATCTCATAATATCCCAATAAATCACATTGGAGATTGCAATGTGACAAATGTGGAGCAGTTAAAGGGGTATGAATACATTTTAAAAGTGGAACTGAACACCTTGATAAGATGCACAATTTTAGACCGATCATGTAAGGTTTACAGATCTTTCCAAAGCTGGAAACATCTGGCTTAGAGTTATTATTTTTCATATAGATAGGAAATAACAAGGTTATTACACAAAAAAAAAAACAAGACGCTTATTTCTTCATCCATTTCTTTCAAATCCTTTTTATATCAGCATACAGGAATAATCAGTTGTGTAAGTATGTGGTGTGTAGGTGTTCTTGATAAACCTGTTGTTGTACCTCTAGGATCCCTCCCGCCTTACATGCTTCAACAGGATATCTGTTACTGCCAGTCCTACAGCAATGGATAGCTGCAGAAAGAGACCCCTGTATGCACCTATCTTGTTACAGGGACTGCTCTAATAGAAAACGTGCTCTGTGTTAGGAACCCGCTCGCCTCATTGGTAGGACCTCAGCATGAGCCATCACTGAAAGCCATCAATGATTTAGATCAACAGCCCTCTCCTCACTCCTTAGCACAATCCGCAGGTGTGCCGGCATCATCATTCATCACGAGAATATTATGAATTCTCCTCCAGATTCCGAAGGCGGCACCACAAGCAGCGGGCCCTCAGTTTCAATCTGCTTCTTTAACAATGCATAACATCTGTTTTTATCAATCATCTTCGCTGTCTGACAAACATTATTGTTAATAGAAGTGTGATTAATGAGGGCTAATTAAAAGAAGTCCTTCCACCTCTTGATAACAAACCATTTAGTTTGTTTGATGTCAGACTCAGACAGAAGCTGGGGGACGTAAGTTAGTCCCAACATTATCTATAAGCCTGACAGAATGACATTTAAAGTCATAGTCACTGAACCAAGCAGTTGTTTTGTGATTGAAAATAAAAAAAGTATCTCGCAAAGATAGATATTAAGTTCTAAAAAAAAAAAATTTAAAAAATCTGTTTTTACTTTTATTTAAATGAAAAAAATGTAATTTACAAAATAGCTCATATCCTTCTCAATAACCAATGAGAAATCTGTTATTACAGAAATGAAACACAATCTTTTAATTCCTACTGTCATTCTATCTTTAACCCTCTTTTTGTAGTGACGTTGCAAGGGTTCTTTGCCATCAATCTCATCTTTAACTTCCTCTGCTGATTCTCTATCAGATCCAAGTCAGGACTCTGGTTGGGCCAGTCTAAGACATTTTTGGGGTCGCCATGTCATTACCAGTTTAGTGATGTGTTTTGGGTCATTGTCAACCTGAAAATTCCAGTGTTGCACCAAATCAAGTTTTCTGTAGGCTGTCTGATATTTTTGTTGAGAGCATTGATGTAGTCTTCTCTTTTCATGTTGGTGTTTTCTTTGACCAGTTGCTTCTCATACTGGCTGAGAAACTCCCCCCCCCCGAAAAAAAATGTCATCTTTACTGCCATGTTTGACTGTGGAGATTGTATCCATGATTCTCCTTTTTTAGTGCGCCATTGAAGACTTCACCACTGCAGCCAAACAATTTAATTCTTGTAGTTTTTTTCCTTACATTGATTTAGCAAAACATTGTATGCAAACATCTTTTGCATATAATTTAAGTTGACCGTATGCTGCTCAAATCCGCTGTGTACTTTTTTGTGAATTCTTCTTAATAGGAACTTAATTGTCTCATGGGAAATGTATCTCTTTGTAATGAATGTTGCAATGCAGAGAGCTGCTAAACTTTTTTTTCTTGAAAATATGATTATAAAGATTATTCTAATGCATGGTATCCCGCCCAACTGGGACATTGCCATTAGGTATTTGAATGACCAGAAGAATTTGATGAAAGCAAAATCTTCTGATCATATGGAACACATTCATTTGCTTTTCCCCCCCAAAAAAACAAAAAAAAAAACAGTAAGGTGCTTTGAGAAAAAGCACTGAACCTACTGCCAAAGGGGTAAAAAAAAAAAACCCAACAAAAAACATGTTGGCATCGGCAGGCCTTCAGTGGGAGAGTCCTCTGTGACAAGGACCTAAACTCTGAAATATGGATGAAGAAATTTTTAGAACAATTTCAGCTGAATATATTGTGTGCAGCGCCGAGCATTTTAGGGGGTGGTAGGAGAACAGCCTCAAGCAAGCTGGCAAGAAATCACAGAAGTGGCTCCAGGATAATTTATTGAAACCTGAACTGATCCTCATCTTGCAACATGTGTGGAATTTTATGGTTTACCTGTGAACAATGAAAGAAACATCTTGCAGAAAAGATTATAAAACATATGGGATCATTTTTGTAAAATACCTTAATCTGTCCTGATGCAACTGGGAAAACAACACTTATGTATAAAATAAAATAAAAAAATCTAGATCTACAATTTCTAAAATTCATTTATCTAGTATGCTGGAAGAATTTACAAAACATGCAGAAAAGCTTTCGGTTTTTGAAACTGGATATTTTAAAATTCATCTGACCATTATCAAAATTGCCAGATTTTGGTGACAGTAAATGGAAAACAGGGATGTTTTCTGTCCATTTCCTCTGACACTTCAGGTAAAACCCAGTGCAATCAATTACGATCATAAGTCACCTAGTTTGAAAAAATTAGTGAGCAAACAGCACCGTAAAGACCAAAGGACACAGCAAACAGGTCAGTGACAAAGTGACTGGAAAACGTTAAAACGTTTAAAAAAGAATGAAACAAAATTTAATCATCTCACTGAGGACTGTTCAATCCTTCATTTCAAGAAGAAAAGCAGTGAGAAAAACATGGCACAGCAGTAAGCCTACCAACATGGCCTTTACTGAGGGTCTAGGCATAAATAAAATAACCAGAAAAGCAGCCAAAGAAACCGAAAGTTATTCGTAAGAAGCTAAAACAGTTCCACAGCTCATGTGGAGGTTTCTGACTGCAGGATAATATTTAGTCATGTACATTCAATACTTCAAGGAAAGCAGCAAGTGGTCTCACATGCTAGTCTAAGAAAATATTCACAAAATCCTCCAGATTTTTATTTCCCAAAACTATTGTTAAACTGAGTAATTTTCCTTCCCCTAAATAATCGTCTATCACACAAAAAATCCAAAAAAAAAAAAAATTATTTAAAATTTTAAGCAGTACAAATCATTTTGCAATTTACTTTACATGTCTTTATATCTGGTGTGATGATTATTTGTTGTTTTCAGATAAATTAGCAGTATCTTTCTGTTTCTCTGTGTATGAGCTGTTCTTTGGCAGGCTCCCAGCCTCCCAGAGTGGCTTTGTGATCCACATACCTCAGTGATGCAACGTTCAATTGAATCTAGCAGCTCCAACAAAATTTCATTTCAGGTCCCCATCAAAAATAGAGGCCACAGTCTTCATTGCTATTCCTAAGAAAGAGCCTCCCTATCTGTCCATAAGCCTGAAGTAAGCCTCGTGCTGCTATATTTTTATTTCATATCCTTTTTACCTCCCAACTTGCCCCTCTTCCGATCTTAAGTCGGCCCTAAAGATCCATTCGCTTTCTCAAACACGGTTCTGCCTGCTAGTCTCACCGAGGCGCTGGGGTCATCCAGAATTCATCACTTGGAACAGGTGAGAGAACGTCAAGAGAAAGACGAAGATAACAAAGACTTCACTAAGGTTGCATTTGAAATCAATTGAAAAGCTTCACTGACACTACAGCTGCACAGTTGTCCTCATCTTTTGTTTGTATTTAGGAAGTTTTTTTTATTTTTTATTTTTAGCTAAAATAAACCTTTGTTTTACCTTTTTAACAAAATGCACCTTGAAGTGGGTAATGACATTGGCGGCAAGTTTGCTTTTTAATTTCAGCATGTTTGTACTATCTCAGTAAGTATGGAAAGAACACATTTATTTTTCATGGAAATGTGCATTTTGCATAGTGCTAAAGTGTGGTTGCACATATTGATTAAGAAAAGGATGAAAACCAAACCCACTGTAAGGCGTCCCAGTGCAGAGTCTTTGAAGGCGGGAGGGATCAGCGAGGAGCAGAGGTTCTGCTTGACTTCCTCTACAGTGACAGTGAGGTTTGTATCTGGAATTAGGATAGCTGCCTTTCATCCTTTGCAGAAAAAGCCACTGAAGTTCACAGCGACTATTTAATATATTGAAATTTGGCTCAGTTGCAGTGGATAATGCCCTTATCAGATTTATTCTTCAACCTTAAAGGGCTCCTTTAGAGGTCTTCGCTGTTTGAAATGGATCATTAATTATGTAGAGAATCTTTAGCTCTCCGAAAACGGGAGGACCTTTCTAACCCCCACTGCTGCTCCACTGGTTAGGCAGATGGGGCAATTTTACCTTCACCAACTGTGCAGGGAAGCAGAGGGGACTTGTAGGATAAGAATGATACATACAGTGCTGAAAAAACGTTTTTACGTCCCAAAGATTTCTTTCTGTTGCACAAAGACATTTCAGATCATCAGACACACACATGCGACAGAAATAACCAGAAAAAATAGGACAGGCAGTTTTTAAATTATAATTTCATGCTACACGTTAACTCCAAAATTCATAACTTTAAAACCTAAACTGAATACCCTGACACTTTTTCTAAAGACAAACTGAACAGATGGGATAGATTGTTAAATTATTTATTTGTCTTATTCTGTGCAGTCATGATTCAGAAGAGCTCTTGGACAGGTTTTCCTTTCAAAGTTGAACACAATGCCTGACCTCCAAGGAGTTTTAGACTCAAAGCAGAGTTTTCAGCTGCATGTTGTATTATTGCATACACAGCACAACACAAGTGAACAGGTTTTGTCCAAGCAATACCAGAAAACCCCCTCAACGCACATTTTTCCCCCTTTTTTCCTCAAGCATACATTCCTCACAAAATGTTAGTTATATTTGACTTATGGATGAAATTTCAGGTTGAATCTTTTCATGTTTGCATTACTTTTCGCACAACGTGCTGCTCTCTAACAGGGAGCTCAGCAACAGCAAAATTCACTATTGGTGTTTGATCCATGAGTCAATCAATGCACTTCCTGGTTCAGTCAGAACTCGTACTTAAAACAGCCTTTCTCACCCAGTTCACATTTTGACATCATGACTTTAAATCGACACCTGACAACTGATCATCAACTTTGCGAGGCGTCAAACATAATGATCTCAGACAGAAGTGGCCACTGATCTTAGAGTGTCATCACTTTTTCAGACCTTAATGTTTTTTTTTGTTGTGATGTAGTGTTGTTGGCTATTGATTCAACACATGATTTAATGATATATCATTGTAGTATGAACTTTTTACATTTTCCACAATTTTCATCCAAAAGTCAAATGTCCCTACATTTTGGTGAAGAGCTAGTACTGTGTGTGTGTGTGTGTAGGTTTTGATGTGTTTTCAAAACCGTAATGGATTTAACTTGTTTAGTTACTGGTGATGGTTATGAAGGACTGAAAAAAAGGCAATAACACACATGGCTGACCTGTCACATTAGGACAACAGAATATCAATTTGCAGATAAATGACAGCTTTGAGTTGGTGGTTGACGTAAAAACAACTAAAAAAAAACAACTAGATGTATAAAAACCAACATGTATACTCCAAGATAACTGTTTAGTTAAAGTTGTTTTGTTAATTTTGTGTGTCATTTGGGCCGGATGCAACAGCCATGGAGCACTGATAGGTTGTTTTGCCTTCTTTGATAATGTGCTCAGAGAGGATCTGAGGATAGGGGCCACTTATGACAGCATATCAACACAAGTACTAAGTAAGCTGCTAGATTGCATGTTGGATTGCAAGAGCACCAATTTAGTTGCCATTCAAACTGATGAGACGACTGACATTTTCGTCTGCCGTCAACTGGTGCTTATGCTGTAGTACATTCACAACAAGTGCAACCACTGAGAGTTCTCTCTCTCTCTCTCTCTCTCTCTCTCTCTTTTTTTTAAGGTCATTAACACCCAGAACACATCCCAAAACACTGTCGCCCCAGTGCTCATGGAGAGTCTGAGCACCATCCTGCCAAACAGACAGAAAGCCAAGCTTCTCGTCCAGGCTTATAAGAGGGGTTACTGTAAAAAAAAAAAAAAGGCTTCAGAAAAAGCACACAGTGCAGAATCATGGGATGAGTAAGAATCCTCTCAGAATGTTCTCTAATAAACACACCATCTAAACACATGTTCCCTGGGTTGGCGGATTTCTCTCCAGCTCATCAAAGCCAACTCACAGGTGATTGCCCATAGATTGCCTACAGCCTCCTTGACACAGAGTAGAGGAATTACCTACTAATGTTTCTACAAGATTATACGCCGAGATATTCTGTCATTAAGGCTGGGAGTTTTCGAACAATATTTAGACGAGACAAAGATTAGGATTCGTGTTCATTTGACACCTCAGTATGACTACCACAGGCACTCAGTTGGAGAAAAGAAACACAAGTGTTGTCTTCATCAAAGTTCTTCTCCAGTGCAAACCGGTTGGTCAAAAGAAGTCAAAACTTATTTTGTTTTGGTAATTGAGCATCATTAAACGCATTGTTATGTATGAAAGAAAGTATGAAATAGTAAAGTTAATTCATAATGATTTATTCATGGAAAGGTTTGCCTTGCAGATAAATGAACAACATGGTACAAAATTATCTTCAAATTAACTTGTTTGCCTGAGCTTGTTCAGTGCATTGGGTTGCAAAGCTAAGCTACATTTAAAATTAAACTTCTTCAGATGAATTTATTAATATTTAAAAGTGTAGCCCCATAACAAAAAAAAACAAACAATGTTATCTGTATTATCTTTTATAACACTAAAAAAGTGTTAAAAATGCATAAAAAATAAGATTAAGAAAAAATGACTACTGTACAATAAGGATAAGACCGTGACATAAAATAGTGTGCAGCTAAAACGTAGCATGCTTAAGTCAAAGGGATGTGCACCTATGTAGGATCACTTTTTTAAGCTAGAGCAGACAAGGACTGAGTCATTTGGTCATAATAACCAAAATAACGCTTGGAGCATTCATGGTAAAGCTGTCACTCAGACCTAACATCAGACTATATTGTTGCACTTACGGTGCTGGCATAATCATGGTAAGAGACGGTTTTACTGGCATTGGTTGAAGATTAAATGAGGATTGTCTACGAATTCTTTAACTTTACGCCAAAATATCAAGACTGTAAACATTTGGATAAAGGAGATTGACACTTGGAATGATTCTGACTGAGACCACTCAAACATTCGTCCATGCTAACTGTGACCAAAAAAAAAGAAATTCTACGCATTTTAATAGGCCGAGTGGTCAAATATCCAGTCAAAGTGATCACAAAACCTTTTTGAAAGCAACAAAAAGTGTGTGGCTTCTCTGATCTCATTTTTTACTATGTGGGCATTAAGTTAAAGCTATGCATCAAATTTTTTTTTTTTTTTTTTTTTTTTTAATTCATGGTCTTAAATCCAAGCCACAAATTCTAACAACATTCATGCTGATGACTAGCTGCTGACAGGGACCGTATCCATGGCAGCCACCTGCAGACCCCTCTGCCCACTGTGTCTTGAAATCTTATCTTGCATTGCCGCTCGTCTGTTTGTGTATACGTTTAGATCTCGGGTGGTCTATTAAGCATCATTTATTCTGTGCTAATAAATGTCAACACTGCAAGGACTAGTTAGCATTGCTCGCTCCTCCTCACGTCCCCCAGTGCTGGGATTCTGACACATAACAAACAGCTGCACCATGGGGGATGCGGCAAACCAATACATCATGGGAGCAATACTCCTCACTCCTTCTGCTTCTCTATATTCTGCTTTCATCCGCTCTTCAGACGCCTTGCTTCTCCATCGTTCACGCATTTCTCATAATTTGTATTTGTCTGCGTTCGCGGAATGCCTTTGAAGGCCCTGATGTGTCTCGACTGCAAAACAATAAAAAGCGTCGGCAACAAGTGTTAAGCAACCAGACAGGTTCAAAGAAAACATCAGTTCTACCTCATTTGCTAGGCAGTTTGCGAGTGCCACAAGGTTATGTGCCATTCCACAACTGAAGGAGCGCCGCTGCCCAATTACCTGGATGAAGAAGAATGCAGTGGTATTTCCACAGGTAACGCTTGTGTAAGAAGAGCAACAATTAAAAATGAAAAGAAAGAAAGTGATGTTTCCTGTTTTTAGTTTTAGCCATGAACACATTACACGGTGTCCTAAAATCTCGCGTATGCACGAGTCTCTGCACAAAAGTGCTGTCTCACTTTCTGTGGAGCAGACAGAATTAGGCCAAGAAAGTGCCCCGGGAAGTCTAATTAAACACTCTAATATTAGCAAGTAACAGTAAAAACAATGAGGTTAATAGATATTTAGTTTTCCATCTTAATTACCAGCCTGGAGCACTCTGGGAGTGCTATTGTACAAGGAGCAGATTTGCAGTGCATTGCACTAAAAGGCCCTAGGCTCCACCAGGTTCATGTCTCCAACTGCTACTGAAGACAACAGACACATATTTAATCTGATGTTACAGTATTAGGCCTCTGAATAAATCCCAATGAAAGTAGTCTTTCTTAAGTTTTGTGAGGCGAGTCTGGAATCCTAAAACAATAAGGGAGGATTGGAGTGCTAAATGGACTGAACTTACTTGTTTGTCCCATGTTTTACCCCTGAACCACATTCATCCCGCCAGACTCCTTCAGAAGTGAACAGACCAATAGTCAACTTGGCTCTAGATGCCTTGAAATTAAACATGTGAGAGGAACTTTCCCGATTGCAAGACAGCTACTACTTTCCCCATTGAGCCAAAGTCTGACGGTCATGTCATTAAAATTTAACTGACTTGTCCACATTTTTTGTGTAACAAGCAAAAAACTTTATTGGAATTTTAATGTGACAGGAAAACATGCGATAGTGCCTAATTGAGGAAAGGAAGAAACGTGATTTCATTTCCAGTTATTGTGATACCCCGTGAATAAAACCCAGCGCATTTATTTGGCTGTAGAAGTTACCCAACTAACAAAGAGCGCCCACCTGCGAGGAATTTAATCTCAGTATAAACTCTGCTGCTCTGTGAATGCCTTTGTGGTTTGTTAACATGCTAGTGAACAAACAGCAGCGAGGAACAAAGCAGACGGGGCAGAGATGAAGCTGTGGAAACTTCTAGAGGTGGGCTGGTTTATAAAACAATACTGCAGATGCATTAAGCATCTCACAGAGAACTGCTCTATCAACCATCTAAAAATAAAAAGCAGAAAGCACGACACAACTGAAAGCCTTGTTAGACAAGGCCATCCTCCTAAAACAGCAAACAAGCCAATTTCCAGACATCCGCAGCAGACATTCACTGCTCAGGTGGGACAGTCTGGTGTCAGGTCAGACAATATTTGTGCACTCACAAATCTGGCTTTTGTTGAAAGAAAGACATAAACCTGGTTGCCCACAAGTCATGACGGGGTCCGTCTGGTTAAACAAGAGGAGAACACATTTTTTTTGTCCTGCAAACAAAATTCCACATGTGGCACACAGACACCCAGTGCTTAAGGCGGCGGAGAGAAGCCGTAACAGCCTAGAAAATGGGGTTGTGGTTCACCTTCCAACAGGACAAAAGCCATAAAAACACTGCCTAGGCTGTAATGTAATGGTGGAGAACATAGCCCATTTATGGGACAAAATTGAGTGTTTCAAAAAAGGACAAAGAGGGGGGGAGAATATAAATGCTGATGTCACACAGCCCCAAGCAAGGCACTGAAATAATTCTGACGTTTGAGATCACATTTATCCACGGTCAGTCATATGTCACTTCCTTCCTTTGGCGTGCTTTTTCTGTTTGCTTTCCCTCTGTAGGTGAACTTCCAAGTAAACAGAGGCCCATGTTTTCATGCCGACAACAGTAAGCCTTTATAATCTGCGCTAGAGTTTAAACGAGGGCCTATCCAGGGATAGGCTAAGGCAAATTTAATGGATGTACCATGAAAACCACCTAAAGTACTTTAAAGTTTTGGGTTGCAGTAAACTGACAAAGGTGGAAAAGTTCCAAGGGCGTGTGTTGTAAGTGCAGGGCAGGGAGTTGGTTTGTGTTTTTAATGTTTTGAATACAGTGACTTACAAGGTTGAAACTCAGAGTTCATCAAATGTTCAAGCCGGGGAAGGATTTGAATTAACTCATGTGAGCTGGAGTTGAGTCTCCTTGAGAAGCAAAAGTTCTATAATTTATTGTTCTGAAATCGTAAAAAAATGTTTGGTCTACCTCAGTCTCTTTTTTGTGAGCAGTAGTAGTATCTTGTTTCTGACAAATAAAACCTTACTTTACCAACCTTAAGGACATGCAATGAAAAATACACACTCTATTTATGTTATGTAATTATTTAGAAGCATTTTCCAAAATATGGGATAGTTGTGTTTGAAGATCTTTATAATATTTATGACTATAAAATGTGAACTTAAAGGGAGAAAAGTAAAGCTTTTTCTTAATAAAAATGAAAAGCAGCAGGAAAACCCATTTGATCTCATTACTTGTGTACAGTAAATCGAACATAAACACATTAAAATTTGAGGTGGTTATACGAGACAAAGGTGAAAAGATGCCCCATCCTGCCAATGTTCTGTTCAGCTCTACTAAAACGATCCTTCAGAGTGGAACCTGAGCAATGTACTGCAGCACGTTCAAGTGCAACTTTATTTTATAGATCATTCTGAAGAAAAAGCCTCCGGAGGCACCATGAATGATTAAAACCCCTCATACGATAAAGAAGCTGTGCTAAAGTTTTGGCTTGCACTGATGGTGTTAGTTAGGGGTAAATAAGGATGCCATTCCCTTAAGACTTCCTGGATATTTGACCATCTGTAGTGAACTACCCAGATGGGTGTCCTTTTCTTGGAGCAAAACGTAATAGTGCTTGTAAATTACCACCGCAACCGAGTAAACGAGTGGGAATGGCTTTCAGTGAAGGACTTCTAACACATTGCCATATGCTCTGCTATTCAGATGAGCGAAGTTGAGAAAAATCAAAAATAAACACGACACGCACACTCGGAGACGAGGGTCCTTCACACAGCTTCTGCATGAGAACAAAGGTGATCCCATGTCGACTGGCCTATAAGACGACAGAAACATGATGGATGCTGGCGTGCATGCAAGAAAAATAAATGTGGAGTGGGTTCTGCTGGTCTTTGTGGCACGTAAAGTGGTTTTTCAGTGCCATTGTGGTAGTAATTAATGTCTCCTTTCTGTTGGCACTACAGCCAAAAAAATGAAAACATTTACATTAATACTCCCCCACATGGATTTCTATTCCAGTCAATTCAAACTGAGATAAATTAACCACAAATGTATACTGATTTAACACTATTCTAAATAAAGTGGTAGTGCTTTAAAAAAGCTGCATCTTGAGAACCAAAATCTGTTAAGTGGTAGACTTATCTTAACCTTCACCCCTGGAAATGGAAAAACGGCACGCTGGCATTCTGCTGCATGTTAAGGGGTTAAAGCCCTTTTAACTTTAGAGGTGGAGATTAGGCTTGGACTAACCTGTGATTAAATAGACTCAAAAAGGGGATCTGGAGAAGAACAGCTACAAGCTGCACTCTTTCTGTAAGACTTTTTTAACTACAGTTTCTTTGTTTCTATTATTCATTAGCAATTACAGCCACCAAAATTTTAAATTGGCTCTGGGCAGATAGAATGGCAGGGAAAAAAATCACCGTACATTAAGTTTTTAAATGCAAAAGTGCTGCATTTCTTAGAGCACTTTGCATGACTATCCACACTCCTTGAACATTCCCACATTTTTTGCCCTTTTATAATCACAAACTTTACTCTATTCTGGCAGCATCATTCTGTGGGAGTATTAGACTGTAGCAGAGTAAGGCAAGCGGATGAGAGCTGATGTTTAAAATTCATAACACTTTACATTGAGGCAAAGGTCGACTTTCTAGCAGATCTACAAAACTAAATATTTAGCCAGAGATACAATGCAAAATTTAGACCAAAGAATGGCCGAGTCAAAGTTCAGACCTAATGGAATTTGAGAGTGTGTGACAAAAAAGTGCTGCTGACAGACTTGAGGTATTTTGCTAAACAAAAGGAGTTCTACAGAGTTCTCTGGGAAGCTGACGACAGGACTACAAATGAAGGCCACTTTTCAATGTTTATGTCGCAAAGCAAAAAGCAAAACTAAATCATCTTCCCGTCACTCCAGAATTATGTTTTACTATTTGTTGGTCTAAAATGTGAAGACAAGACTTTGAGGCTTGTCGTTGTGATGGGACACAATGTGAAACACGTTTAAGGGACATCACTTTATTTGTATTTCACTACATTGTGACTGAAAACTTGTAATTTTTTATACATTTTTTAACCAGGAATAATTTCTTGTTCTCCACTGGCCGGACAAACACACAGGATTCAAGGCGATGCCGCTCAAGTCTACCACTGATAAAACTCACCTCGTGTGGAGTTTTATGCAACATTTAAGGAGTCCAGGTTGCTAAGAAACACCCTCAACATCCCAAGGCCATATGAAATCTTGTTTTTCATCATTACTTCTGAACAATTAAAAACTGAAAATGTTCTAATAAGTTTCCAAAAGCTTATCTGTTGGAGTCGGCTACCTACGTACTTCATACAACCCAGTGTTGCTCTAGACAGTTGACAAGAAAGACTAAACACACAAAAAACTCAGAATATCTAATCCAGTAGCATCTTACATGTTGAAGAAGAGTAAAATATCAATTTCAGTTTTAGCCCTTTTAGTAAGTTCAACTAGGAGAGAAACAGACCTAAGAAGATAAACGCCTAGCTAGTCTTCACTTCTGTAGGATGAAAGAGAGCACATGCAGTTAGTCACAGTAAGAGCTCAGCCAGTGGTTATGTCTAGGAGAGACAAAGGTAAGTGCTGGGTAACAGTGCCAAGCTTATCATCTATAGGAGGAGAATATTAAAACTGCTGGCAGCAGTAGCCTAGTCAAAGCACCTTCCCAGGGATGTGTTTCTGTAGCAATAAATTGGCCTCAGATTAATCGATAGCTCTGACTCGAAGACGGTTGCTGCTTCTCTTCCACCACTCAGTATTTTGAGCAATGTGAAAATGTAAATAATTAGGAGCTGACTTATTTGCGCAAACAAAAATCCCCTTGCTGCAGCCAGGTTTCTGCGAGAAGAATAAATCACACTGTTGGCTAATGACTTGATTTGTAATAATCAAAGTCTTTGAAGAGATGGATGTTATTTTCAATAAACCACATTTTAATTGCTTTATTTATATATTTTTTTTCTGCGCAGTCAGAGTCTTAATGAGGGTTTCATGATTTGCTCCATTCCGAGTCATATTTTTTTGGTTTGTTTGTTTTGACTGGCCGCGGGCAAAACACCGTGTCTGTGGGGAAATGGGAGGATGGCCAGTGCAGAAGATGCAGAGTGGTGTGTTTAACTATGACTCTGCTGTCTGCTGTGGATCCGGGTGCTTTGTTAGTTGGACTGAACTAAGCTCATTTGCATGAACTGGAAAACCCATAATTGCAAGTAAATAATATTAATAAATGAAAAAAAACTTGCTTTGAACCAGCTTTTTGCTGTCAGTTGGACCTGCACACATTCATTAATGCAAACATGAAGGAAGAAGCATAAAATTCTACCTGATCACAATTTCAAACACCTTTACCCTGTTTGGTTTCATGCTTTCAGATATATTCCACTTCCTATTTCTGATTTACAGCTGTGACTTAACATTAATGGAACAATCAGACTGCAAGTAAAGAGAAATAAACAACGTTTCTATGCTGCCTGCGAGTCTGCAGCTCTGTGCCTTTTTTGCCGTTTATCCATCATCTTAGTGTCCCTGATGTGTTTCTGATTTTAAAAAAGAGGGGGAAAAAAATCTAACTTTGTTTTGCTTTTAAACAACTGTTGAGCCTCAAGGTCCCAAAAGAGAAAATTAGAAAAAAAGATTTAAAAAAATAAATAAAAATTCTGGCCTTTTCTGTCATTTGTGATAAGTGATCCTGAAGCCAAGAGAGACTTTTTTTTTTTTTTTTTTATGGAATTACAATTATGCAGAGTTCAGATCGTTTGGCTTTTTCTAAGTGCTTGTATAGTGGGTTTTTTGACTGCTGTTTCATATGATGCATTAAGGTTTTCACTGAAGGACAATTAGAAAGCTCTGCCATACGTTATCACTGCTGATGCGCTCTTTTCGGTGTATTTTTCATACTTCAGTCTACAGTTTGTAGTTCGTGCAGATCCTTGATAGACAATCCTCAATTTTTCCCAGGTGCGGAACCTGGCACTCAAGACAGTTCCCTTCATGTTCAACATTCCTAAAGTGCCCAACAAATCCCAGCTGTACTGTCATACGCCATTAGGTGTTCAAAACATCGCCAGTCTTCCACAATTTCTCTTTTGATACGCTGCTTCAAAGGACCTCGGTGATACGCTTTGAGTGGTCACTGGGGTCTCGGTCTGCTTTCTTATAAAAAGTCTTGTCTGAGCCAGACAGGCGGCAAGAGTGTTGCGGCTGCTAGGCAAGGTAAACACAAACGATTGTCTCCATTTGAAAGGTTTTGGTGGATCTCCTGTCAGTTACTCACATACTTCTTTGCCCCTGAAGCTGGCTAATTTTGAACATTAACTTTTCTGATCTAAATGTTCTTACATTTGGGATTTTAAAGTTATATAATCATGCAAAAATTTCAAAAAAAGGAAGAAGAAAAGAGGAAGCTCTGGGGTCTTCCTGCAGTAATGGTTCAAATTTGTTATTAGAAAGTTTTTTTTTTTATTCTAAAGTTGATGTCTAGCTTATTTAGTTAGTTTTTTTTTATTTGTGGTTTAAACCGGAAAATTTAAAAAAATATAATGCTATTACATCATTTACAAAATAGTAAAAAAAAAAAATAAATAAAAAATAAAAAAACGCCGCACTCAATTCGTCACGGCCTGACTGAAAATCATGGGAGGTGTTCTAGATTTTGCATTCTGGTAAACAGATCATCACAGATGGCAAAGCTAACAATCAGCTAAGAATCAAAGTCAAACCTAAATGCATTTTAATGTCTAGATATGGACAGTTATTATTTATGACATTACTGGAATGGGTTCTACCCAGACATTTCTCAGGCTCAATTACAGGGGCTGCTCCTGGTCCAAAATGCTGCTACAGGCCTGCTGAGTGCCACCCAAAACATGAGCACATCGCTATGGTAACAGCCTCATTGTGCTGACCTCACATTTCATTCAGAATTCATTTTAAGATTCTGTATATACGACTCTGAATGGGAAGGCCACTTTACATATTACTTGCCTTATGGGTGAGAGAAACATAAAAAAAAAGAAAAAAGAAAAAAAAAGATTAAAAAGTCCTGAAATTATTTCTTATGGTTTCATTTCTTTTATGTACCAAAACTCAAGTGTTTTAGCAGGGATACTGTTCCGGTGAACTGCTAGGATACATAAACATTTTATGCCCACTTTATAGTGTTTGCTTCGTCTCACACCCTGTTTTAGTTTATTTTTGTGGCGGGGCCAAACAACTCTTATAAAATCTGACACTATAACAGACTCTGATCAAACCCAGACAACTCAAAATGTTCTGCTCATGTGTCGGATATTAGTTACTGAGGGCACCAAACCATATTTTGTTACCGTTGACACTGAGGAAGGTAAAAGAAATTACTTATGGCTGGTGGTTGTCAAACTGAGTATGAAATGTCTCCCAGGCAGATTCAAATTGATGGAAGACTGTCAGGTATAAAACGACAAAGGTATAAAACGGCAAAGGATCCAGCCCTACATCAAGATGCAAAGATGCTGTGTTTGATGTGTGATGCCGTTGCCCTTCCCACGACCATGAGATCAGCTGCTTCTTGATATCAAATATACTGCTAACTTTGTAAATTTAAGTAAGCATAAGTATTCTTTATAGTTCATTCTATTTGTTGCTTATTGGAATAAGTTTTAAAGAAGTTATATGGTCAGTTTTAAGCTGCATCCTAAAAACGTCCGTGATCCTTTAACAAAGCTTTTAAACACTTATTTCTCAGTGCATACAGACAGTGAGTTTCTTAAACAAAAAAGCCCGCAGAGACAATTGTTTTCAGGAAATTAAGTGCCTAAGGATGGTGATATAAGTACTGTATTGCATTTCTACTTCAAATCCATATTTTATTCCTGATTGCAGCAAATAAATGTGTATAACAAGAAGAGTGTCTGAAATTGAAACTGCCCCAAATCTCCAATTCTGTGCAGAAATCCTCTTTATTTTTTTAAAGCTGTATTCTCCCGAGGCTCCTTTTATTACCTTTTCTGAAATGGAGAGCATGGTGGCCCCAGACTGGCATGTGATGCTCCTGAAAAGATAAATGTGCCCTTTAGAAGGGTCAGAACTTCAAAATGTCATTTCTTAGATTTACTGAGGCATAGCCCACCGGCAGTCTTTAACCATCCTCTATGAGACGATGTCCCTCGTAAATCTTGGGGAGAATGTCCTCTGTTCTTTCCGTGAGACACAAATGAGTAGGAAGAGTGTGATTGCTGTATTTTAAAACGCTTGCTCCTTTCTCCCTTTCCTTTAAGGTCAAAAGAATCAATATTGACAAAAGTGCTACAATACACACGGAAACCATAAAAAGGTTGGAATATCGTGCGAGTGGAATATCTCTGCTTCACCGGAAAAGCGGATGCCAGTTTTCAAAACTCCACGCATCTCCTTGAAGTTTCTTTGGTGCTGAATTTTTCGGCTCAAGTTAGATCACTAGTGGTATTGATCTGACAACAACAGCTGCCTGTCAGTAGTAAAGTTTCGATCTTTCAAGTTTTGTTTTATACTATGAAACTATTGTTCTTGACTGCAGTGTCTTATATAGCTTTGAATGATTATAACCATGCCGAGGGACAACGAAGGTAAAACATACAAAAGTCAAGTAAGGGGTGAATAATTGGAGTGAATGGCAATAGATATCATTTAAATCTTATAATGAATAGTTTTTGTTTTTGTCACATTAAAAAAGGGGTCAACCGTGGTTGCTACAATCCTGGACAACCCCCCAAATATTCAAATTTATAAAATAAAAATCCCTCAAATGACACGAGGATTATAAAACGTATGTTTTCTTCTGGAAAAGTTGCTTCAGTAATTTACATTTTTTTCTTCTCCTAATATACTTTCTGTACTCAACCGCTATGGTTTCTTGTTGTCGTTGAAGTGAGCAGAAATCAAGGTTATTGATTCATTATTCTTTTCTAAAACTATGGAAATGTCTGTCTTGATTACAGCATAAAGCTTCAAATTGGTTTGAATACCAAATAGTGTAATAAACCCCATATTTAATAGCAAAATATGCACCACCATTCAGGGAAAGATTAGTAATTTACAACAGACGTACTGCAGGGATAATCTTGTCTTATCAGAATGATTCGGTCAATTACAGTATTGCACAGCTTGTAAAAAGCATCAGTAGCGCTTCCTTTCCAGTAGTTTAAAAGACAGTTAGCTTGATTACCCCGTTGTCTTTGGTAGTAGAAGTCCAGGAGGATTGGGAGGAGAGGTGAAGCCATAGCTGGGAAGATTTGTAATTGAGTTCAGGTGGTTGTACTCCCTATTTGGGATGGAGAATCTTTGAATCCATAGGGAGAGGGAGATGCATACCTGGTCACAGCTGATTGATACGAAGCAGTGCAGTATATCAAGTCACGTTTTTTCCATCCTTCCTGCATAGTGGAATAATTGACTGAGGGCAGACAGGCAGACTAGTGGGTTTCCGAATGATTAAGATTAAGAGCACTCAACATGGTTGAGGAGGAAGTCTGAGTGACGAAGGTATCGGTGGATATTCTGTGAGGAAGCGAGAGGTAGATTTTAGGAGCAAAACCCTTCTGGAACAACAAAGGAAGCAGCAGAAAACATTCAGTGTAAGCACTAAGGACTGCAGGATCTAAGACACGGAGAAAGACAGGAGGTAAGTAACTCGCAATAGAAAAATGATTTCCAGGAGGAAAGAGCTGATTGTCACCATTTTGGAGAACAATCAGTCGATCTTCTCTTTGCTCTTGTCAGGTTGGATTCTGTTTTGTTTTTGGTTTCTGTTTTCTTTTGTTTTGGGAAGCCTGCTGCTTCCACATTCCCCCACCAGATGCCGCCTGTGAGCAGAGCCCCTGGAGCAGTGCGTGGGAGAACCTGGAGACACACCTGTGGCTCATTAGATGATAGATACTGTGGATATTTAAGAAACGGTGAATGTTTGTTTATCCTGGTAATCAAACGTTCAGGGAGAGGCCCTCTGAGTAAGCTCCCCGAAGTAATCCTGTCTGCTTTTTCTCCTCGTCAGGTTTTGCCTGAGGTTCTCCAGCGTTTCTCAAGAACGGAGTTCATGCTAACTCCTGCGAACCCCCTGTCTGCTTCCTCACGACGCCATTGGTATTACCAATCGGTTGCCTTCCTCGAGCACTCCCTTCCTGGTCCTTTGTTCTCTGTGGTTTCCTTCGTGACGCAGCAGTACGTACCCGTTTGTGCCCGAAGCCTTCCAGCTTCTGAAGAGCTGTGACTCCTTGTTTATCAGAACCTCACCTTTACTTCTCATTAACAGTGGCTGTTCTGGTGGATCCATTCCTGACTCCTGCTCCGCACTCACTCCGTTTCCCCTTTCCCTTTACAATAAACTATATCGTTTTGAAATGCGCAGCTCCTGATTGTGTTCTTGCATGTGGGTTCAAAGACCGGAACTAAAACATGACGTTTCTGGTACTCCATTTGTACTGCCAGCCACACCTCTGCTGCAGGAAGACTCATGACAGAAGCACATTCACACAAAACCTGCACACAGCCCAGCAGATGTGACACTTGACTCCTACTGAACACTCATTTTGCAAAATGGAACTGCTTTTGAGTTCATCTAAATTAAGTCTTGATAATATGAAGGTCAGATTAGGTGACCAAGTTAATCTTGTAAACAGTTAAAATCGTACTAAACAAAAGGATGTCGGCTGATTAAAAGACAAACAAGAAGCCACCTCAGACTAAACAAAAGGCTAACCTTAAAAAAAAAAAAAAAAAAAAAGCATAGTCCTGGAGGCTCCCAAGTGAAATAATTAAAAAAAGGAGACAAAAGATGGGTTCAGCAGGGCATGTGGCTGGCTGATGATTGTCATAGGGAGAAGCTGCCTCAGGCTGTCCTACCTGGTCTGAAATTCCCTGCTCATCCAATGAGCTTTAGAAGAACAGCTGATGACCACAGCTCATTGGTACAAATGACATGTGGGAATGTTTAACAGTGGAGAGGAATCATAAGTACGGCAAATATTGGCCAGGTTTCATAAGATAAAACAATAACGATAGTACAAAAATTAACACAGAACTGGATAATTAACTTAGCTCCTCATTAGCAGAATAGTCAGTGAACTGACTTTTCTAAAAATAAAGTTTTCCATGTTTTTTTTTACTCTAACCTCCCAGTTTTTTCTCTTATGTACTTATTAGAGAAGAAGCATGAATTTCCTTTTAAAATATGCTGATGCCCTACGTCTAATTTATATTTGCATTTTTTTCATAATTTCATATGCAACTAAACCAAGTTCAAATTTTGCTTTTTTTTTTTTTTTTTTTTGTAAAACGGGGGGCCTGAAGGCAAATGATAATTTTATCAGGTGATTAATTTGCACAGTGAAATCACTTAAATATTAAAACTAAAAAAAAAATGAAATTCATAAACTACTGAAACTGGAAACCTTCAGTGCTTAGAAAACATATTTTTGCGACTGTGTGCAATTTCAAACTATAATCAAATATTTTTTTTTAAATCTTACTTTTGGACAGGTTGCTTCAGCATCTATTGGTACAGAACTTGCAGATAAAGACCCTTTAAAAATTATTTTCAGCCTCATTCAAAATCTTCATAACACCTTTTGCTTTTGTCCTGGAGTTGATACACACTTTAGGCACTTCAACATATTTATCTCTAGGATCCAGAACTGGTTTTCTTTCTCAGTCATTATGCTAACTGGAAAATTCCCCATAGTGTTTATTTGTCTATATCTGGGCTTTCCCAAAATGCTTAAGGGTGTCATAAACTTATTTCTTTAAATAAAGCAGACAATTCAAATCAATAGAACCAAATGATACATGATGGTAGAGAATGAAGAAGGAATACACAAACCTAAAATAAATAATTTGTGCTCGCCTCGTTACCATATCTCCCTCTTCATTGCTGTGGTTTCACAGGAAGTCTGAACCAGTTCTTCACACTGCTAATTAAAAACAAGCAGATAGGGTCTTAAACACCCAGCATGTCACCAATACTTGTCTTGCATTGGCAGAGTATGGACTCCTTTTAACCCACACAAGTTGTGGCACTTATAAAAACCCATAAAACACAAGATCGTTAACCACACCAAACCATTAAAGCTGTCCGGCATAAACAAGGCAAAAGGTAGTACGGATCTGAATTCACAAGTGCAGTAAAAAACAAAATTGGGCTCAATGACTTTGCCTCCAATTACAGTCTCTCTAATCAACTGATTTGCTGAAAAACAAAATCATAAGTGCACTCTTTCTAATATGTAGTTAAACCTTTTGTGCTTACTCTTTAAGTGTTCCATTAAACACTAGATTAAACAGGCTCCAAAATGTGGGAATTTGTTTATTTTGAAGTCTCAGTGAAGCACACTTAAAACCTGCTATTCAAACCTGGATTAGCACCTGGATCCCACAGCTCTAAAAAGTGTCTAAACTATCTAATTCACAATGTTTGGGTACAAATATTCATGACCTTCAGGGTAGAGCAGAGGAGAGAGGAGAGTGAAACCATTATCATCCACAGGAAGACCCTGCGTCCCCTGCCTTTTTGGTGTCTCACTTGGTAATGTTCCACCATCTCCTGCCTGTTTTCAATCCCTTTTCTGTTTTTTTTATCCCAATGATCTTGACCTTCTATCCTACTTTTTTTCTGCATCATTCTTCATTTCTCTTCCTGTGCGTGTGTGTGTGTCTGTGTGTGTGTTTGTGACTCAGGTCCCTTTACTACCCCACACAACTGCCTGCCATTCCATCTCATTTGCCCTTCTTTGCCATGATGGTTTCTGTCCGCTCTCCCTTCATCTGTCCTTTCACATACAGTCAATCTCCTAAATTAATCCGGTTAATGGCCCTGGTCTTTGTGCGACTGAGCAGTACAATCTCGTACTCACAATGTCTTATAAGCCAGTCTAGAAAAATATCTTTTTGCCATCACGCTCATACGTGAGCATACAAAACAAAAACGTAGCATTGCAACTCTCTGCTGTGCAAAAAACACTCCGGAGAAAACACAAACACTTCAAAAAACACCCAATTTGCCGTTTCAAATACCTAATGCTTCTTTTTATGAGCAGTTTCTTTGATTACACAACAAGCACCCCATGGGAATGGAAGTCTGATTTATTCAGACATTGATTTGATTGGATGACCCTTCCAGAGCACTTCATAAATTAGCAGCTGGATGAGTAAATGGCAGGGTGGGCCATTCCAGAAAGGACTTGTGGGGGATTCTGGCTTTTTCCTTAATTACCTCAGCAATCTGAGCATCTGAGAAGACACAAGGGGGATCAAAGAGCATCTCTAATAAAGTCCAGAGCTGGTACAACCCTTCTCCAGCATTTGTCTTTTTTTTTTTTTTTGTCTTTCAAATTTGACATTAAAGGCTTCTTCAGTTTGCAAGTGTATCCTTGGTTGTAGCGCAGTGCTTTTTGATCAAAAGTTGTTAATTCTACTGCATTTACCAGTGGTAAAATGTTATCTAACCCAGTGTTTTTCAACCACTGTGCCGCAGCGGCACACTAGTGTACCGTGAGTGATC
>NW_015112629.1:171081-178385 GCF_001443285.1 Poecilia latipinna
CGAGAGCGGTCCATGAGGGTCTATTCTTATATTATATCTATGTATGTACTGAGCTAGCGCTCATGAGGGCAACCCAATATACTTCCGGGTCAGTTCATTTCATTTTCCACGTGAGACCGCAATTCCGGTGTAGTCCTGAGAAATGATGGTCTGAGTGTTAAGTTGATGACAGAAAGTAAGTTATCGCATTTAGCTGCCAGCTGCTGCCATTGTGTAGGGATTTTATCTGGCCACATGATGGCGCCAAAGTGCTTCTTATGTTAAATTCGGCCAAAAGTCTGTGTGGGTTTTCACTGAGTTTGTATAAGTTGAACCTGTTTTGCTGTAATACATTAGCCTAATGGCAATTTATTGTTATTGCAGACTGCTGGCAACACAGAGTATCAAGGCAAATAAACCAGCTCACATCTACAGCAAGTTTTGGTCTCATGTCCTCCTTCAAGTAACCTGACTGATACACCATCTTGTTTGCTGCAAATACCTAATAACCTAACCCTAATTTAACAGGAAGTTTGACATTTATAATCTTCCCGACCTAAGACATTCTGTTTCTGAATTGGCTTTCCCCGTGTGGCCTTGGAAGGGCTGCATATCTCTAATCTCCTTGAAGATATGTGAACACTCCTTCCCTCCTCACCCCCTCCTGTATCCCTGGAGTTGCGAAGCTGAACGCTCCCAAGGACATTCCTGGATAACCAAGACCTTTATCGGACTTTGTCAGGAGGCTCAGTAACGTTTCTTCATGGCCCTTTGACGTCACCGCCTTCACTCGTGTCTTTGTTTTGCACATTGTTTTGTCTGAATGTTGCCATTTGCCCTAATGTGTCCTTTCCTCTTTTTTGTTTTAGGTGGAGTACTCCCTATTTAACCCAGAAAATGATTATTTTAGTTTATTAGTAATATCAGAAATTGTGGAGTACGCACTATTTAGATCAATATTATACAACCCAGAAATGGAATCAGAATTAGAATTAGAATAACTACAAACTTGGAATCCAGAAATACTTAACAGGATCAGTCACTGCTTAGTTTATATTACTTTTAACCCAGAAAAGGATTTAGATCAGTCACTCTTTAGCTTATTTGATCAGAAACTGTAGAGTTTCACTATTTAGAAATGGAATTAGATACTTAGCAACCCTGAACAGGAGCACCTAGTTTACATGCTTTAGAACATTAGATTAGTTTTCTTTCCTTTAGTTTGTTATTTTGTTTGTATTTCCTTTTAACTCATGTAAAGCACTTTGAATGGTCTTGTTGCTGAAAACGTGCTATATAAATAAAATTACCTTACCTTACTATTACTGTATTGTTTTTACATCTAAGATAATATTTCTCAAATAAAGGCTATTGTCACAACTAATGATGGATCCTTTTAAAGGTGAGTTTCTTCTCTCCACTGTTGCACACTGTTGGTCAGGAGTGATGCTGTGGGTCAACGACTCGATACTCTGTTGCGTTACCTTGGAAACATTTTAACCATTTCGGATAATGAACTGAACTTGATTCATTAGTTGATAACTGGGATCAATCAGAATTAATGCCACTAACTTGAACTCTGTCTGGATGATTGAATTAATTTTTTTGTAAAGTATTTCGATACGAATTGTTGTGAACTGGCACTACATAAATTAACTCTAACCTGCACCAGGATCCTTGTCAGCAGCCAAAGTACAATCAATATGTTTTAAATTATTTTTAATGTCATTTTAAGATGAAATTACACCAAATATGAACACACTTTTTGGGGGGATTTTAATATCCGTGTGTGTGTTGCCCTCATATGCCAGTGATGAAAAGCTTTTGAAACCATACTGACTCTTTTAGTCTTGGTCTGTTTGCTCCTGTGATTTGCCTGTTCATAAAAGACATCTGCAGTGCTTTTCTAATTATAATTTAAAGTTGCTGTGTCCTCTACAGGTTGTTGCTGTTTTTACCCAGATCTTTCCAATCTGTTTATGATTAGACCGTCCAGCTTTGGACCCCACCAGGCAGTGTCAAACTGAACCAGAACCCCTCTTAAGCAGCAAGTCTGCCTGTAGACAATCACTCTGCTGAACCCATCTGCTTTTTCTGTGCAATTCTCCATAACCTGCTGTTAGTGCTATCTGGTTTGTAGTGGCAATAAACAGTTGCATTTTAATCAAATTAACGCTCTTCTATTTTCTGTGCTCTGGTCTCAGGATGTGCAAAAAACATACTACGTTAAATCAGCTCAATTAGCCCTGAGAATGATCAGGAAAGAGTCCATTCAAGCAGCGCGTCTGAGAGTAACCTGCAGGCTTTTCAGGAAAAAAGCTGAAAAGAAAACATGTTTGTTTCCAAGTAAAGAGTTTTGGAGATTGAACTCACCGACCACATGTCCCACGGTACAGCCGTCTAAAACCAAGACAGAGCATGTTAATGCAGCTCATATTCAAACAGAGTAAAGTACACTCAGTGAAAATAATAATAATAATAATACTTGACCCTGAAGACTCTCAGGGTCACCTTACAGCCTGCGGATAATTAGATATTTACAACCAGTTGGCATCTAGAACTGCCACCAGAGGACAAAATGGCATAGCGAGCCTGTAGCACTGCAAGTATCAGCTGGTGTTCAAACCCAGGATCAGTGTCCTTGCATCAGCCACAAAGGCCTGGTCCCAGCCCTAACCCAGGACCCACAGGCCCCCCAGGGTCAGCAGGCCCCCCAGGACGCGCAGAACCTGGACCTTCAAGAGTGCTCAGGTTTCGGCAGCTTCAGCAGGACTTTGTTGTTGATATGACAATCCCACCCATTTTCTAGGTGGCACTCTGAGCGTATGGTGGCCCTCAGGCACCACACTGACCCACTAAAACACCCGGACCTCCACACACTGGGTAACTCCATGACCCAACCCACTGGTCTAGTTCTAACCCAGTGTTTTTCAACCACTGTGCCGCAGCACACTAGTGCACCGTGAGTGATCATCAGGTGTGCCGTGGAAATTATCCAATTTCACCTCCCGTATTTTCCAGACTATAAGCTGCTACTTCTTTCCTACGCTTTGAACATGCGGCTTTTCTGTGGATTTTTCTTCAACCACCAGGGGGCTCTTTAGCAGGAAGTGAATCATTGGAAGTCAAAGAAGAACGAGCTAATTTTCATTTAGAACAAGCACATGCTAGCAGCAGGCACGACGGAGAAATGTTTTCAAACTCATATGATGCAGCTTCTAAGTTGAGGAGTGTCGATCTGGCAGTACAGGAGGGAAATAAAGCCACTGCACGTAAACCGGATTTGGAGACGGAGAACTGCGTCCTTAATATATCCAGCAGTTATTAGGACGCAGCCCTCTGCTGGGTCCTTATGGGAAACCGAGAGCGGCAGAGATACCAGCGGCCTGTAGCCCGGTGCGGCTGATATATGTAAGTTTCCAGGGGGAGGGGAGGCTTCAAAAAAATTAAAGGTACGGTTTATAGTATGGTGCGCTCATAGTCCGGAAAATACGGTAATTGGTCTTAAAAGATTGTTTTGAAAACTAATTAATTATCTGCAAATAATGCTATCTTTGAGTGTCTTTGCTGTAGTAGTGACTAGCGGCGTAATCATGTCATTTTATTACCACTAGATGGCAGCAGGTACAGAACATTTTACATTAAAACAAGAGAATTAGTGATGCATGAACGTTACTACATTCATGCATCACACCACAGTGTTGTGGCTGTTCAGGTGTTCAGGTGTATTTTTGAAGTGGACATGTTAAGTGCAATTTGAAATAAGAAATGTAAAATATGATAAAAATACATTTTTGTGTTTATTTGATTCCTATTCAAGACACTTTGATAAGAATGACTATATATAGGCGGCTACAGAGTATCTTTGTTTACATTTTTGGTTGGTGGTGTGCCTCCTGATTTTTTCAATTAAAACAATGTACCTTGGCTCAAAAGAGGTTGAAAAACACTGATCTAACCCACAATGAGAGTCCCATCGCTGCGTGGCTGTTGGGTGGTCCAGTGACCGTCAGATAGCACCAGCTCTACTCCTGAAATCCTCACAGATGCCATCTGGTGGTTCCTGGCACATTGGCTCCTAGTAAATGAAATCTCCATCACATGTGGGGCCCAGCTGCTGCACCGCGAAATCTGATTCACTCTTCTTAGATTGAATCTTAGATTGACAATAAATCAACAACAATATATATTGGAAAAGACATATGACCAATATCAACAGACAATACATCTGAGAGAATGTTAAATAATTTCACTGGACTCAGATCCAGAGATGCACAGCATTCTGGGGGATGTAGGCAGAGGAAAGGGGGAAAGGCTTTAGCTGCTCAACGTAAGCCAGGGTGGTAGGAAACTCCAAAAGCCCCCCACATACTCAGGCGTTCCGTGTGCACTCTGTGAGACACGCAGACTTCTCGTGTGCTTTTCACGGATGGTTGACGCCTTATGCTCCACCATACTGATTGCCTAAAACTCTCTGATGTCACATTCTTTTATTTCCCACAATCCTAGTGGACACCAGCATGTCTGATGAGCTAGGTGGGCGCCTGTCAGCCGGGGTCAGAGAGTGGACGTCACGCTCGGACTCGGCGCACTGACTCACCTTGGTCAGGTCTGTGTCGCATGAAGATGTGAACACTGAAAAGGTTGCAGTGCAACACCGAGTCCGCAGTCATAAAAATTTATGTTTGTATGTCGGCTTCAAGTATGTGGGGGCCTTAACTCATTTGCTCTCTGGTTGCCTAGCAACAACCTGTTGGGTAACTTGTGCAACAGCACTTTAAGGTTTTGCCACTTTCATAACTGCTTAAAAATAAACGACATGAAAGAAAAACTGAATAAAACAAGAAAAGTCACATCACTAGTTTGGCAGCACTTCAGATATTTAAAACAGAAAAACTTTCCAAAAATTATTGATATCAACTGATATGAGACGCTTGTATATCGTTTTACATTTTTCAGCCCCATCGTCCAGCCCTACTTCTTCTAAAACCTGTTGTTCTCTCACAGGTGTTAAAATCGGTTTCCAAAATTGAGCGGACCTGAGGAATCGGTGAAACACTTTCATCCGGCTGGAAAGCATCAAAGTCCAGGTCAAGAAGAGACTCTCCTGGTCGTTCATTTGGCTGTGGACAGCAGCAGATGAAGAAGGTTAAAGGGCAGAAAAACTCATGGAAATTGGATTTTATTTGCCGTCCTACCTGAGAAGGTGAAGGAGCAGGTAGAAATTCTCCTCCGAACAAGTCAATGATTTGCTCTTCTGCCACTTCTTTAGTGGGTGTGACTTTAGGAGGTGGAGGAACCGATGGACCCTTTTTAAGCTGCCAAAGGAGAAGTAGGACCGTTACAGGTGAGCTGAGACTCAGACAGAAAGAGTTAACGCTGGAACGGTACCATTCCACTAACAACCAGTTCTACCATCAACTGCTATGTGTGAACCTCTCCATTAATCAAGCTAAAGATAAAGTTACTTTCATAGTTTCTAATGCTTGAGTCTGAAAAGTCCAGTAAAGGGTTTTGGTTAGTAAAGTACATCAGAACTTTTTCTGTTCAGTGTGAGAAAAGAAGAGGAAACTTGAAGAAAATCAAGATGCTGAAAACAACAAAATTGAGAATGTCTACTTTACTGACTCCACATATTAAAAGAAGACAATCATTTATAATTGATTATTATGTTTGGTTGGGAAAAGGTCAAATTGAAGATTGAAAACCCTCATTCATCTTCACCAAGCATATCGAAGATTACAGGAACAGGTCCTGGTCTTTTGCTTAGTCAATCACTTAATCTGGATGGCAATACATTATTGTCCAAGAAGGAAGTAAAGAACCTCTGGGTTATTTTTGACCAGTTTAAGTCTTTAAATCCCATATGAATCAAGTTTCTATTGCCAAAAATTCAAAACATCCTGACACACTGAAAGACCAATCCATACATTTGTTACTTCAGGATTGATCTAATTGGTCCAGATGTTCCTAACAGAGAACAGACTGCAGGTTCCCTACTGAGTATTTAATAAAATGAAAGTGTAACTAATCCCTGTGTGAAAGCATAGCATAGATATGGAGGGGGGCGTGGCTAAGGGAGCTGTGATCAGGAAGAAAGATCTGTTTATGAACTTTGTCTGATTCTGGGTCCTGACGTTGGACTTGTTGAGAACCTGCAGCTTTTACCTAAAATGTTTCTTCCTGAGCCGCGAATCTGAGCTCAGCTCCTCGCTCATAATGTCCTTCCCTCCAGACGGCGGTGAACCGCACTGGAGTCGGATCTGCAGAGGCGTTCCCATGATGTTAGCTCCCGCTGACCAACAGGTGGATTAGTTCACACATTAACGGAAACTAAAAGCTGCATGTCAAGTTTTAGTTTGGATCAACAACACTGATCCAACACCTGAGGCTCCTGGTGTTGCTTCTACCTGGAATCAACCTGGGATCAACCTGGGTTCTCCCTGGGATCGACCTGGGATCAACCTGGGTTCTCCCTGGGATCGACCTGGGTTCTCCCTGGGATCGACCTGGGTTCTCCCTGGGATCGACCTGGAATCGACCTGGGTTCTCCCTGGGATCAACCTGGAATCAACCTGGGTTCTCCCTGGGATCGACCTGGGATCGACCTGGGTTCTCCCTGGGATCGACCTTGCCTAGGTACCATTGAAGGTCGATCCTGAAGCTCCACAAGTGATGAAGCTGAAAAGGTTTGCTGCTTTATTTGACAGATCAGGATTCTGTAAAAGTCCAGCATCCTTCATGTCTTGTGGTTATGATCAACTGCTTTAGCAATAATTACGTTCGCTTATTTAGTTTTTAGTTAATATACTACTGACTGGTGTGATGAAATAAAAACTGATCATCATGCAGTTTTAGTTTCCTCTGAGATGTTGGAGAACATGCCATCATGTTTGTATCATGACCCGGTCAGAACCAGAACCAGGTCTGATGTTCTACAGATGTTCCCCGACAGAACATTCACGTCTACGGACATGAACACGACTGAAACACGCCAGTTACACAGACAACAAGAAGGTCACATAACTCACCAAGTAACAGATAAAAGTCAGCAGCGAGGAAAAAAAACAGTCAAAGGTCAGAACCAATAATCAATAATAAATTTCGTCAATCAGACTCTACTGGCCGGTATCAGTAACAGTGGCATCGACTCACCCGCTTCATCAATAATCAATACAAGCCTGGAGAGAAGTCAGGATGATCTGAGCTAAAAGGCCTCAAAGCGAATGACAGGGGTTGTTGTTGCACAACACCTCCCCCCCCCTTCTCTCTCTCTACTTCCTCTTTTGAGAGGAGGGAGATGTTGCTACCAGCTCTCCGTCTAA
>NW_015112629.1:178395-189812 GCF_001443285.1 Poecilia latipinna
TGGTTGGTGGTGTGCTTCGTGATTTTTTTCAATTAAAACAATGTACCTTGGCTCAAAAAAGGTTGAAAAACACTGATCTAACTCCTTAATACTTCTGAAGCACTAAGCAACGAAAAACTATAGAAAATGTTTAGGTTCCACTCTATAAGGTTTATGTTTTCCTTCTGAATTCCCCCGACTCCAGAATGTGACCGCGAACATAAAGACTGCAGTTCCTTCCTCGTCAGGTGGAGCAACAGTGGTAGTTTTCTTGCTGCCTCAGGCCGTTAAAAGGCTAAAGCAGTCTCTGTGCTCTGACAAGAAGAAAAAAAAAATTATGAAAATAATTACATTCCTGCAATCAGGAGATCAGTTTGCTCTGGCCTTGCCCTATACTGAGAAAAGTCTCACATTATTAAATAAACACCCCTTGTGAAGTGTCCAATTCTTTGAGTTCCCACAAAAGTTTATTGCTTCCACAAAAGGGAAAATTATAAACTTAAATCAATTGAATTCAAGTTACAACAAAGTTAATGACAAAGCTTGCTCAGATTGTTTCTTGAATTGGTTTATTCCTGCTTTTTATACACTCTGTTGCTTGCCACCCATATAATCTAAGTACATGTTTTTATTTTTATTTATTGTAGAGTCGGCTCATATTAGCTAGTTCAGTCGAAACAAAATTAATTATATAAACAGACATCTGCAAAGCGTGAGCTTTCTCTATAAATTTTCTGTAAATATCTGTAAATTTTCTATTTTTTTCTTTGGATCATTAACAGAAACTCTTTAGCCTTACTGGGACGAGCACCCTCAGGAAACATGTCCAAAGAAAGGAAAAATAATAATTAAAAAAAAACAAAAAAACATAAAAGACTTTAGCGCCATGCATTGCGGTCAGGTTAACACTGTCTGACACAGCAGAAACTCTGTCAGAAAATTTACTGCAGCCTGCCTAGGGTAGTAAAACCTCAGACGTTGGTCTACCTTTGAGAATTGTAAAGTTCAAGTGAATTTCCACCAGAGCCAGAGATCAGACGATCACAACCAACAAATTGGAAATTTTTTTCAGTGTGTTAATTGATATTTTATTGAAACAGCAGAGACAAGAAAAGCTCTCTGGGATATGACCACAGCAGACAAACTGTCTCAGTAAATGACATGCCTTCGTTCGTCTTATGTTGGTTGTGGCTTTGCCCATAAGCTCTGTGGCATCAGTACAGCAACATTCAAAGAACAAGTCAGATCACAGCTAAACATGCATCATCAGTACCGCTATGATCTAGGTTTAATGAGGCAGGGAACAGCTGCTAACACAAGGGTTTTTTTTTTTAATAATAGATGCAATAGGCCGGCCACTCTACCAGTATCCTGACATGACTAGTCGTGGCTGGAATGATGCTGAGCTACAACAGCAGCTACAAGGTGCATCTGCTGAGAGCATATAAAGCAAATGGATGTTCGGTTTGATGTGTAAAAAGCTGCCACCAACATATGCCTTAACAGCACCTTGAGAGCAGACCGGCTTGCATTTACACATAATGTTTGATCCTTTAGAGCTTTAATCCCCCTATGAGTGGTAGCTTGATCACTGGAAAATAAGCAAGCTAACGATTGCATCTGTGCATAAAACTCTAAGGAATTTCTCCTTCATCCAATTCCCTGGTGACGGCTGCGCATGCAGAACATGTTTTCAGTACATGCAACAGATCTAGTCCCTGCGATTAAGTCTGAGCACGAAGCACTGAGGTTTTATGAGAGGAGTGTACAAAGAAAACACCTCGCTGTGACAAGATCCTAAAGTAGGTTGTGTCAGTTATTAACCCACTCGGTAAAAAAAAAATGCATTTGGTGTAATTAACTTGTTTTTGGTCTTTGTGCTACAGATATTTCTGTTAAGAAAAAAAAGAAGGAACAAAGACATTAGAAGTTTAGTCTAATTGTGTTATTTCTTTCTTTCTGTGTCTCTGGGGAAGAGCTGTCAAAATGCTGCCAAGCTTAACGATATCAAACCGACTGTGCTTTTCAAATTCTCATTTTATGCACTAATTAATCTATGCGTTTTCCAGGCAAATACAGTCATTAGCAGAAGCGAGATGAGAAAGCAGTACTGTACATCTGAAGAAGAAAATCACATACTTGAAATTCTTAACCCACGTGCTCGTATCTGTTAAGGAGTATTTTTTTCAATTAAATAATCCTGCAATCTACAACTGTTGAGAGAAGCAAATGGACAATTTCATGAGGTTATGTGTAGGTGCTAAATCTGTGCAAACTTGCATAAGTAGTTTCTTCCCTTTCTGAAATCAAGCAGAAAGCCAGGTCTACTGCTTAAGTCTCTGTTTTAAGAAAATATCCTATCTCCGCTGTAACAGTTTGTGCACTTATGAGAAGGCATGTATTAATGACAGGCATGTAAAATACAGCTAGAGAACATACCTTTGCATTCTGAAAGACCAAAGTTAAAATAAAACAGAGCAAAAGTTATACAAATCTGAAAAAAGACTCGTCTGGCAGACTTTGTATTAAAAGTATTTATTGTATGTCAGACCTGCAGTGTTTAGCCCTTGACAGAGTTTTAATTCAGAGTGTCATATTCAAAGTATTTAAAGGTGATATTGCTTGGATATTAATGTACAAATGAAATGTCTCCTAATACTGCTGAATAGGGGTGTATCCAGGAAGTTTCTAAATACTACTAAATTTGAGCCAGTGATGATCTTGGGGTGTCACACCTAAATAAAAACCCAGGGAGGAAGCAGAGCCGGAATACAAAGTAGCTCGGCTCATTTTGCACAATAACATAACATATTTATTTGCCTCATCGTACCAGGGAACTTAAGGTGTGCTTCAAATTTCACCTCTGAATAAGACCACAACTCTTGATTCCACAAGACATGGTTATATCACGCCTCAGCTCCCTAATGGTTCCTGCAGTTAATCACATCAACAACAAACATATTTGGGACTGAGCATGAGCATGCTCCAGTGTCTATCTAGTCAACTCTTAGATTGTTTGCTACTTATGACCCAGTGGCAGCTGGTGGGAAAAAATAAAATAAAATGTTGGTGGGGCTGATGTGCCAATAGATTTTCCTTACTATTCCAGTGTACGAATTCAAATGAACAGTAAAAAAAAAAAAAAAAATGTCTACACTTCCAACATTTTCCATACAGCAAGATAGCATAAACGGTTGAATTAGTTAAAAGTAAAAAGTATGTTCGGTAACTTACAAATTATGAAGAATTTAATGATTAAATTAGTGTCAACAATTGTGAAAAACACCAAACTAATGTATGATCACCTGCCTGCAAGAAAGTCTGAACAAAGAAGAAAATCAATTGATTGACAAAAGACAGTAGAGTCCTTTATAACAACAACAACAAAATATAACAACAAACTGGTATAAGATGAAATAAATGCTAACATAAAATTGACCCTGAAATCATGACTTAATCAGGTTCTGCTGGCCGCCACAGTGGCCACTGAAAGCCATCTTGAGCTTAGACAGGTCAGAAAAGCTGTCATTGTGTAAGGCGACTTTTCTTTTCAATGTTCATGATCACAATAGGTTTCTTAGTCCAAGAAAAATCAAAAGCAGGTTGTTTTGAGAATTTTGTTAAAGTGTGCTTTGAGAGTCATCTCAGAGTTTTACTCTGATCTTCAAATGAGTTTTTAACAATGATGAACAGCTTACATATGGAATTTGCTCAAAATAAACAGTTTGCCATCTATCACATTTATTCCATGTCTTTTACTCTCTGTATCCAGTGTGTTAGGTATTCTCCTCCAAAGAAAGTCTATTTTGTAAAAAACAAACAAACACTTTTAGTGCTTTTCAAAAGCCAGCTGAAGAAAACTGTTGCTTCTTTTCAGCAAGGTATCAATCAACGATACCCCAAACATCAATAAATCGAAGGTTTAGAAACCATTTAAAGTGGGAAACACAGTCCATCAATATGTACAACTTTACAACCATCCGTTGAGAACGTTATGTGGTAGAGTATCACTTAAAAGTGCTAATTTTTGGACGGGAAGAAAAAATAATGCCAATATCTGTAATTTCTTCGAAAACAAAAAAGGTTGCAATGCATTCACCCACCTTAGTCAATACTTTGCCACCTGTTGCTGCAGTTGCAGCATTTTTGCTGTGGGACTTTACCAACTTTGCACGTCGATAGGCTAGAATTTTAACCTAGTATTCTTCTTTGAAAAGAAAGTTGATGCTTCGATCAATTCCAGTGTAGCTCTGGGTGGATGTTTAGGGTTTGTTTTTTTTTTTGTGTGTGTTTTTTTTTTCTGGGAGGTGAACCTCTGGAACCAATGTCAGGATCTTGCAGCCATTTCCTTTATTTTAGCCCTGCCTGTTTTCTAACAACTCTGAGAAGCTTTCCAGTCTTTACAGAAGAAACCGCATCATTCCACCACCATTGAGAGGGTGTGTCCCATGTCATGATATCATTAAAGAAGTAAATTGTGCTTTATTATTCCAGTCAGTTATTCACATATTTGAAATGTTTTCTAAAAAGAAAACTGAAACTTAAGCCAAAAAGCATCCATTTAAATGAAATTTGTAACTGTTTCATTACCATGAAGTCAGCACAGGAAGGATTTGGGAATATTTTTTTTCCTCCTAGCCACTTAAAATATCATTGCACATTAAAATCAATAGTAATGCTGAAAGTTGAAATTGTCTTAGGCAAAAACACAGTCATTTCACCTTTGTAAAACTGTGTAACCATAGAATCTATATAACCTCAGGTTGCCGAAATAGCTGATAAAATCTTAAAAACATCACTTACCACCAGGATGGAAACCTGCAGTTTCATTGTTTCATCTCTTGGTCATGTCACACAATAAACATGCCTAATAAACATGTAATCAAAAGGCTTTAGTGAATATCTGCATAGTCAAGTTTATACTAAAGAGAAGAATAATAGCTTGGCCTAAATCACTAACTCAGGTCCTCTGAAAGCTGAACAGCATGGCTGCTGGCTACACACACGCACACACACACATACACACACACACACATACATATTCAGCAGAGAGTGAGCATCTGGCTTGATAGGAGATATTACCAGCTTTTCTCCATGAAATATTCAAGTTTCAGTGATAAAAACCAGTCAAAATGAGCTGCTTTATCTTCATTCAAATTCAAAAATACTTTATTGATCCCAAATGGAAATTAAATTGTTCTCTACTTAAAAACAGCATTGACTAGTTCAAAGTTGTTAAAAATATGAGCTCCACTTATGAACACACTGAGTGCTGCTTCACAGTTTGGCTGGACTGATTCACATGGTTGGTTTTCTGTTTTGCCTTACTTTAACATGGTTTTATATCCAAATCTTACCTTGAGATTTTCCACATGGTTATGTCCAAATGGGAAGAGTCATCCTTGGTTCATGAGAGTCTATTTTCCCACTACTGCAGTCTGACAAGCCTTGAGTTGGATTTATACAGAGATGAACTTTCACACATGTTGACTCGATGCTGCCAGTTAGGTCACTTCTGGAAAAATTTGGATGCCACTGGTTTTATTTAGACGTTTTAGAATAAAGAAAATGCAGCTGCACACCACACTTTTCAGATTTTTATGTTGGTAGGGGGTAGGGGAGAGAAAAAGAAAATAATTTATTATTTGTGTTGGTCTGATATAATAATCAATTGTGGCTTGACCAAATGTGAAATAATTAAAGGGGTTTGAATACTTAAAAAAGACACTGTAAAATATAAGTTTCATGTTGACTGGAGGAAGAAAGAAACATCAATTTTTTTAATTATATTAGTCTTTTCATTCTTGTGAGCTTGTGTAAGCAGCCTATCAGCCATCAGTGAGGTCAATGAGCTCAAATTACAATTGATCCTTTCAAAAATGACTGCAGGCCACCTGGGAGAATAGGGACATTTTATTTTTCCAGCTCAAAGAGAGCTGCTCTAATGTGCTATAATAAAGGAGGAATCATGCTCTGTCAAGTGAGCACCTCCTCAATTAAAATTAAGCTTAAACATCAATAGATTGAGGGGAAAAGGATTAAGGGTAAAAAAAAAAGACCTGACTGCTGATTTCCTTTTCCTCAGCTTGTATAGGTGGAGCTGGTTGCAGGCTTTGCCTGCATAAATCTGTGTTCCTCTGACCACAAAAGAGCCACTGTAAAAACAGCAATTCACTGGTTGCATGCATCTGCAAGGACATTCCAAGGTTTAGCTTTGTAAAGAAGTATTTATCCGTTTGCCTTGAAACCAAGGAAATTATCCCTGCCATGACCATTGCCCTTGTTATACAGACAAAAACAAATGGTTTCAAGGGTTTAAAATAATCAAAATAAGTTGTAATTCATTGTACAGGCCATATTGTGTCTTTGAAATTAGCATTTTGAAATATTTTCTTTCATGTCTAAGCTCAGTTGCTTAGGAGATTTACATTGACAAACACAGAAAGGTGGGACCATCTACAGAAAGAGAACATTAAAGCTGGAAGGCAATGAAAATAAACCTGTGAAAGTGACATTAATGCAAAGCGATTCAGTCTGCAACTCACATTGATGAAATCAATAATTCATTTCCAATTGGGAATAAAAGGTATTATTTCAACAAAACATAGAGCTGGTAGTTTATTGTTCAACTGATTGAGAATAAAGTTGTGAATCCAAATAAGAAATTTCAGTAATCTTGTTCAAAGAAAAAAGTGAAATGCACAAATGACTATATGTTATCTAGGTTCTTAACACGCAGAGTGAAATATTCTGTCATTTTCAAATCCTGAAATGAAGTTTCTATGAAAATCACAATGACACACAAGGCCATTAAGAAGGCAGAGAAATGTCAACTTACAGCAAGTTGACATGTACTGTATTGTATGATATATGCGCTCAACACTAGGCTGGGGCTCTTTTCGCATGAATTGCCGCATCAGCCTGTGGCACTGAGGAGGAGTTATGGTATGAAAGGTTCCTTCAATCATGACCCTCAGCTCATCTGTATTGTTGTGCGTGGTATTTCTCATCTTCCTGACAATACCTCAGATTCTTTGTGGGGTGTAGGTAAGGAGGGATTTCTGGCCACTCATGCTCGGAACCAAGATCATTAAAGCAGCCATTGGTACTTTTGCTAGTGTGGTCAAATGGTCAGTCATCCAGGAAAATAAACTTCCCATCGTCATTAAACTTGTTAGCAGAGGGAAGTATGAAGTACTTCAAACTTTCCTGGGAGATGGCTGCACTGACTTTGAAGCGCAGAGGACCAACACCAGCAGATGACACGGTACACCACATTATCTCTGACTTAGGAAAATTCACACTGATTTACAAAAGTATTCATAAATTCACATTGATCTCAAAGATGGACTTCAAACTACTGATGAAGAGTCCAGTTTGTTTTCTCCCAGGCTCGTGTTAAAAACCTTTGATTTCAGTCATCCTTCGGGAAAAGCTTAATTACAACCAACTCTATTTTTCAAATAAGTTGGTCAAAAAAAAAAAAAAGATTTTAAAATGTTATTCAGTAACATAGGGTTTCAAAATAGGGACAAGGAAATCAGTGTATTAAGCAACAACTACTTTCAAACACGTAGTACTCATTTGTTCAGATTATGGCATTTATAGTGTAAATATAAGATATGCGAGATGAAATTTGAATTATTGTATTTTTTTCCTCAGCCAAAACAGTTTTACAGTCTTGCTTCTCTAAGAAGGAAAACTATAATCTGTGGTTCTCATAGATTTTACGGGGGATCTTTCCTTTATCCTTTATGATTCAGAGTTGTGCAACATGACAGAAACTCAGTCTTTGGGATGTGAATTTCTGAATCAGGTACTGTATGAATAAATAATGGATTATATTTTAAGACCAGCTATTGTCCCATTCCCACAGTGCCAAATCCTGCTGTTTTCTGAAATTTCACATGCTTGAGATAGACTCTAGTTTCTGTTCTAGTGACGCAGCATCCACGGTAACAACTGACGGGAGAAATTTATGCTCCGATATAAAAAAATAAAAATCACACTTGGAAGAAGAATGTACTGACCACAGTTTTATGGCAAATTTCCAATATCTGGTTTAGGTCTCAATTTTAGAAACTACAATCAATAACTTTGAGAATTTAGTTTTTCCTATAAGAATAGAATTTGTATTTGGCTTCATATTTAATTGTTTATGTTAAAATAAAACATCACATTTCCTAAAAACAAACAACAGCACAGTCTATTAGATGTCTCTCTGAAACCTATAAATAATATCCTCCAGGATCCAGTGTCTTCTTTTGAATTTTCAGTCACCTATAACCTGAGTAAGTGCCATCAACACAAAATACAGACAACTGTAATCTCCAAGTCAGTGTTAGGATTTCGATCTGGAATGTATGGTGAGGATCCATACATATAGTAGGCCTATATAGGCCTCTTTTTAATAGTCGCTATTAGAAAAAGGCCATTTCACAGACTTTACATCTCAAATGTCCGCATCAAAATCATCCATAATTATTACCATAACATACTGGAATAAAATGAGAATTAATCTAACAAATGAGCTTTTTAGTCTTGATTTATAGAAACTCAGATACATATTATGTTCAAGCTTTTTCATCACCGAAACTAAACTTCTTCCTTCTGTCATCATATGAGTCCAGTAGCTCCCATTGGATTTGAGACCTTACTATGAGCTGACCTCCTGAACTCCATTCATCTCCTTGCATTCTTCAAGCGCTCTGGACTCTGTCAAGGTTCATAGGAACCTCCATTCTGTTTTACTCTTTGTCTCAGATGCTAGTATGAAGGTCAGACATTTGGTTCTGGCATGTTTTCCCAAACCTCAGACAAAAGGTTAAGTTTCCAGCTCAAGCATTCTTCTGTAGCAATGCGCTTTCTCCAATCAGTCATCTCTGGCTGTTCTAGGACTTCTGGGAACATGGGCTTATCAGCAGAGGAGTGACCTGTTCACTCCTTGTCAGAGAGCCTTTTTTCTTTTCTTTTTAAACTTATCTTTCCCTTTGAAAACTTTCTGTTAAAAAGGGAGAAGAAATTACATTGATATCTCATTCTTTATGTACATCTTTATATCTTTGCTCCTTCTCCCAAAGGAAAATAGATACATGTATCGCTCATGAAGAATGCATAAAGTTTGGGGGCAGTGAAAGCAAAATGTATGAGGAATACATGAAGTTTGGGGAATGTCAAGGAAACTCGTGCAAATGCACCACAATTTGGTGTGCATCTTTGCTCCTGACTGACTCTCGCAACACTGTCACTTATTTACATCACCGGCTGCACGTCCTCGCTGCAGCTCCACCACAAACTAGATAGTTGTATTGTTCAATGACCTGCTGTCCCGTTACTCTTGGCTGATCCCTCCCTGCCGTCCCTCGGGGTGATTCGGTTTGCCAGCCCGATCGAGCCTGTGCAGTCATTCGGATCCAGCAGAAGCACCCAAACAAAGAAATATAAAACTTTAATCTGGAGCGAATTGTAAACTTGATACGAGTTTAGTTTAAAAGACGTAATTTGTCACAGAAAAGGGCACTATCACCAGCCATCTAATAAAGTCTTGCTTTGGTGAAACTAGAACTTTTTATGTTCCAGTTGTTTTATGTTTAGAATGGTTTGTCTTTGTCAGAGACAGAAGTGCTCTCTGTCCTCCATTTGGTGAGGCTTAGTGTCTCTTAGTCACCTCCTTGGATGATTTATCTAATTTAATTGTCCATAATAACCTTTTTGTTGTTGTTGTGCATTCAGTAAAGTATATTGAATCTTCTTTGACGTTAGTTTGAATATGTCATTAAATTTAATAGGCGCTAGCTGGCCGCAGAGTGTCGGCATTAGATCACTTGAAGCATTGCAGATCCGAGTTTTCCAGAAATATGTATAAACTGGGAAACTTTAGAGTTCATACACATTACTTGCCCTTAGTATCTTTCAAGAGCTATGTGCAAATCTGTTTTAAGATGGATAAAAGAGTCCAAATTATGGCTCAGCAATAAAAACTAAAAATCATGACCACATACATTTTATTCAGTTAAAAAGTAGACTAAAAAGTCGATTTAGCAGACAGCTTTGGCTTGTGATGGACTGGTAAAGTACACACAGACCTACATACTGTGGGTGTAAAAGGATGGATGAGAAGAACCCAGGCTTCTGCACAACACTGGCATACTACCGAGTATGAAAGATTTATACATTTCATACATTTTCATTGCCATCCACTTTTATTGAACCAAACTCGGAAATATGTAAAAAAAAAAAAAGAATAATAATAATAAATTATCTTTTATTGCAATGGCACAGCCTTTTATAGCACTGGAAATTTGGGAAAACACAACTTTTAATTTAAATGAATCAGGCAAAAATAAATAAATAAATAAATAAAAATCCCACATTAAGAATTCATTGTTGTAACAATGTCAGAAGTGAGAAAGAATTGGCAAATGTAACTTAACAAGAATAAATGTAGTTTAGTTTTATTTATTATTTACTTCTTGAGTTTGATCAAAGTGTCCAATCATTTTTAATTAGTAACTCACAACTTATTGTGCACTAGGATCTGAATATTATGTGGCCAAGGGCGTAGGTTCGGTCTAAGTTTTGGTGGGGACCTTGACCCCCCCGGCAGCACAGTGAAATGCCCAAGAGCACCGAACATTTTTGAGAAGGGGGGGGAAACCACATTGGCTTAATAACCCCTCCCCCCAACCATAACCATATCATACATCTTGTGTATACAACCAGATACAGTCATACTCAGCAGATCAGTTCAAGAACACTTTACTTTTTCCTTTACAAAATTCAGCAAACGTTACAAGTAAGATCAAAAGAAATATCCTCTGGATACAGCAAACACAATTGCAGATGAGAAGAAATCAATAATAAAATAAAATAATATATTGCACTAACAAAAAAATAAACATGAATAAAATTCTCTGTATTATTGCAATGTTTGTTGCATGCATGTTGCATAGATATCTAACTTATGGGTCCACTCACTGTACTTACAGCCGACGTAGCGAAATAACTTCTAATGTCTGTCCTTTTCTTTTTTGGTGGCGACATGGTCTCGGAGACTCAGAAGGAGACGCGTGTGCCCAGCTAGCCGCCGCCTTTTGCAGCTAATCAAAGAACGTCCGACGATTCAACTGACTCCCCCTCCCCCCCCCCCCCCGACAGCACCGTTCCGACACCGGCTCCGCGGCTCATAATAAATGTCAAACTAAGAAGCTTCCGTTCCGCGCACCGCCTGTTGCTGCTAATCAAAGATCGTAGATCCACGTTCTTTGAGCCAATATGGCAAAAATTGGTCGGGACTTTTTCATATCCCGTGAATATTGGTCGGGACATGTCCCTACCGTCCCTACCCAAACCTACGCCCATGATCTCGTTATTAAATATTCTACCAGGCAGGTGTTATCCCTGCATTTCTTGAGTACATGTAATTCAAACACTTCCTA
>NW_015112629.1:192069-195977 GCF_001443285.1 Poecilia latipinna
TATGTGGCACATATCAACATTTCTCTATTTCAAAAAAGACACCAATTAAGTTCATGCAAATGTGTGTTAATCATCAGAAATGTGGAATTTGTCTACAAAAAACAAACAAACAAAAAAACTTCTAACTGGCCAGTCAGAGCAACTAAAATTGAAAATTAATAATTTCAAAACAAATGGAAACATGAAAAACACATTAAACAATGAACCAGGTTTATCTTGACATCCTTCATAGGTAGCAGCTCATGATGAGAAAACTGCAGCAGTTTCCATAACAACTGTTAGATGCTACATACATGCCAGTTGTTTACTTCAGAGACACACCAGAAAAAGTTACTGAATGCTACATAAACTTCAACATTGTGTGTTTTGATCAGGTGAGATCAAAATTTAGCTTTTCTGCAGCAGACACTCCAATTAGGTTTGGCTTAAAACAAAAAAAAATAAATAAATATGCAGAAACACAACTCATGCCTAGGACTAATTATGATGGAGGATCTATTATGCTGCGGGCCTGTATGTCTTACAAAAACCATGGTAACCTTGTTAAAAGTCCATCACATCATAGACTCTTTGGAATAGCATATATTTCAAATTAAAATGTGGTGGTCTTTCCCAGAAAACAGGATAACAATCCAAAACATATGGCCAAATCAACACAACAATGGCTCACTAGACATAAAATCAATCTTCGTCCATGATGATCACAGACTTAAATAGTATAGAGAACCAGTGAGCTGTGGAGCAGAAAGCATAAGAACAAACACAGGACAAGAGAAATGATTAAAAAAAATATTGTTTTCTGTGTGCTCAAGGCTTGCAAAATGTTGAAGTCCAAGATCTATTGTTTAAATATGTGTGTAGAAAGCGCCAATAGGAGGGCAGCAATATTTATGTTACCTGTATATTGTAACACTTAAGGGCTGGGCAGTTAACTGCGGCTACAAAAGCAGCATCAGAAGATTGTCCTTTAAAAGAGCCTGAGGTGTGAATGAAAAAAACAGAAGGCAGCGTTTTTAGTTTTATAAAACTAATATATATATATATATATATATATATATATATATATATATATATATATATATATATATATATATATATATATATATATATATATATATGTTAAGTGATCAGCATAAAAACATAAGGCAATTAGAGTAGCACAATGAGAGAAACAAGATAGTTGACTCAGAATAAATTAATTCCAAAAATCATAAAGTCCAAGGCAATTATTAGATTTCTAACAATTTGACATGATGCAACATTTCAATAATCAGGTTAAATTATCCATAATAAAAAAAAAGGTATCAATCATATTTCAAGCTAATCAATTTAAAGTGCACTTTCAAAATATCAATCAAAAAAATAATAAATTAATTGTCAAATACTCAAGCAGAGTGAGAGATAGAGAGAAAAATAAATAAACACACTGCGCAATATCAAACTTAAAAGTGTAGCTACATTCTGTTCTGAACAATTTCACTGTCATTTTAAACTTTACTTGCCGCCTCAGCGTCGTTACCAAAGTGACAGAACCCCGGTGACGTTCCAGGTAAACAGCGCCAACAATTCTGGCTAAACAACGCTCTGTAGATTCAACGATTTGGATCAATTTGTGTGGAAGACGCCAACAGCAAGACAACCACAGTGAAGACAGGTGAGGAAGTTCAAACTGCGAGCTGGAGGCGGGGCTGTAAGTAAGTTAGCAAAGTTTTGGGTAACTAAATTTCTATCTTGGGCTTTGTCCTCCACTGAATGAATTGACTCAAATAAAAGCTAGCAATTTTCCACATGTTTTTCTAATGCAGCAGTGTGACGCTGATGATCCTCTTTACAAGTCTTTACCAAGGCTGCTAATGTAGAGTGTGCTTCATTCAAAACAAATAAAGTTAGGTTATTTTAAAACACAAAGTGGAAATTCTGTGAAGCCTTTAAGCTTTAAATCAGCAGCAGGTTAGTGAGTTTTAGATTTCAAGTGTTTGTAAAATTTCAAATTACAGACCCATTCAGTGAACTAGAATACTATTGAAAGGTTCATTTATTTCAATAGCTCATTTCACAAAGTGAAACACTTTAGCAAGATTAATTACATTAATTACAGATTAATTATTTCTGCTTAATTATGGTATTATTTTAACAAGTAACCCAAAATTTGAGATTAGAAGATAATAAAAACAGTAAAACAATAATAATAATAATAATAATAATAATTAAACATTTGTAGTACAGATATGCAATGAAAAGTATGTTCAAGGCACGTTTAATCAAGAAGTTGCCCTCAATGGAACATATTGAATATGACTGTATATGAAGGATTTGACGTCACACTAATTAGTCACCATTCATCTAAAAAAAAAAAAAAAACATGGTCTAAGTAATCATTAGATAACACAGGCATCTAAAAGACATCTCATTCTGACTCGGGAAACATGAACATGGCACTTTATCATCTCAGTCTGACCTGCTGACCCCCAGACAGGCTGCACAGTGAGCTGATGACCGCAGGAATATTTAACAAGAATTACAAGCAGTTTCCTTTGGTCTGGCTCTCTAATTAGTCTTTTTCATGTCTATTAAATTCTCTGTGGCCTCTCCAGTGATGCACGAAGAAAAAAAAAACAAAAAAAAGACATCTATAGCTCTGACACTTGCACTGTTCTACAAAGACATTTTATCAGACGGATCAAATAAAACCATGACTTTTATAAATATTTCACCAGAGAGTATTTTAAGGGCTGGAACAATATACTGGAAGGGCATTAAGTGAAGTTGTTAAACCTGCTGACATCAGATTAGGGCTCCTATTAGGAAATCATTAAAAAAGAATTGAATTAGTTCTTTGCTCTTCCATGCGTTTGGTTAGCATGGAGGAAAGAAAATTTAGAAAAAAAGATTTGTGCTTTTTATGTCTAAAACTAAAGTGCTAGAGCAAAAAGCAGAGTGATCATATCCCCAACATCCTCATGTCATAGTCGTGTGTTTTAAAAAACATACTATTTTGTAAAAGTAATGTAATAGTTAATAATGGTTTGTATTTATATTATTTACAGAGATAAAAGATCTTAAAAATGCCTACATGTTGAGCTTAATTCGGTTTAATTCATATTGCATTTTTTGAATGGCAAGTTCTGATCTTTAAATGTCAGGACATTCAAAAGTGCAGTTATGAAAATTCTTTCTTTTGTTAAAGCCCGTTATTATGGACATTTTATATAACTAGTTTCATGTAGATTGTCTTTAATTTACAGATTTTTTCTTTTTAAAGCATGACAAAAGTCTACCAGGGTTATGGCCAATTCTTAAAATGTAAATTAAATGAATACAGCTTCATTAACCGAAATGAAATTAAGCAAAACAAATGCATGGATTAATTCTTAGAATCTGAGTATGGAAATGTGTGCAATTTTACAAATAAAACCATATAAGAGAGTCGTCAAATCAGAAAGGATATACAGCAGAAAATATATAGAGTCTCAGGCGTGTTATTGTTTTCCTGCGTTGGTGGAAGCGGTTGCGCAGTTATGGACAGATCCTTAGTCATACGGTCAAAAAAGACAGATCAGATGTATGCTACACCAATTAAAGAGGAAATCCGCTGTGGCTGTCAGTCAGAGTGCAGCACAAACAGGCCGAGACCGCAGCGTGTAACACCTGTGAGCTCTCAACCACTGCCGCTCTGCTGTAAATCACGTTTGCACAAAGATGGGTTGATAACTCTCTTGATTATATGACAAGGAAACAAAAGACTTGGCGACTTGATTTATTGATATGGCAGCTGAATTGATATGAATATATATGCCTCTTGCAGGTTCTCAGCTTTAATGTTGCCCTCAATTTTGATTATCTCTAAGCCACCGCAAAGATTTGAGCCAAACAGCCATCCGAGCAGAAGAAAGTTAGCTCTTGTCTTT
>NW_015112629.1:197665-218997 GCF_001443285.1 Poecilia latipinna
ACATCTATAGCTCTGACACTTGCACTGTTCTACAAAGACATTTTATCAGACGGATCAAATAAAACCATGACTTTTATAAATATTTCACCAGAGAGTATTTTAAGGGCTGGAACAATATACTGGAAGGGCATTAAGTGAAGTTGTTAAACCTGCTGACATCAGATTAGGGCTCCTATTAGGAAATCATTAAAAAAGAATTGAATTAGTTCTTTGCTCTTCCATGCGTTTGGTTAGCATGGAGGAAAGAAAATTTAGAAAAAAAGATTTGTGCTTTTTATGTCTAAAACTAAAGTGCTAGAGCAAAAAGCAGAGTGATCATATCCCCAACATCCTCATGTCATAGTCGTGTGTTTTAAAAAACATACTATTTTGTAAAAGTAATGTAATAGTTAATAATGGTTTGTATTTATATTATTTACAGAGATAAAAGATCTTAAAAATGCCTACATGTTGAGCTTAATTCGGTTTAATTCATATTGCATTTTTTGAATGGCAAGTTCTGATCTTTAAATGTCAGGACATTCAAAAGTGCAGTTATGAAAATTCTTTCTTTTGTTAAAGCCCGTTATTATGGACATTTTATATAACTAGTTTCATGTAGATTGTCTTTAATTTACAGATTTTTTCTTTTTAAAGCATGACAAAAGTCTACCAGGGTTATGGCCAATTCTTAAAATGTAAATTAAATGAATACAGCTTCATTAACCGAAATGAAATTAAGCAAAACAAATGCATGGATTAATTCTTAGAATCTGAGTATGGAAATGTGTGCAATTTTACAAATAAAACCATATAAGAGAGTCGTCAAATCAGAAAGGATATACAGCAGAAAATATATAGAGTCTCAGGCGTGTTATTGTTTTCCTGCGTTGGTGGAAGCGGTTGCGCAGTTATGGACAGATCCTTAGTCATACGGTCAAAAAAGACAGATCAGATGTATGCTACACCAATTAAAGAGGAAATCCGCTGTGGCTGTCAGTCAGAGTGCAGCACAAACAGGCCGAGACCGCAGCGTGTAACACCTGTGAGCTCTCAACCACTGCCGCTCTGCTGTAAATCACGTTTGCACAAAGATGGGTTGATAACTCTCTTGATTATATGACAAGGAAACAAAAGACTTGGCGACTTGATTTATTGATATGGCAGCTGAATTGATATGAATATATATGCCTCTTGCAGGTTCTCAGCTTTAATGTTGCCCTCAATTTTGATTATCTCTAAGCCACCGCAAAGATTTGAGCCAAACAGCCATCCGAGCAGAAGAAAGTTAGCTCTTGTCTTTTGTAGTGAAACCTGTTTAATTTAATGTCATTCAATGTTAAGTTAATCTACTGAGGCTATCTAGTGGCAAATGTTATAATTTTGTCTATTACTGGCTTACTGACGCCATCTTGTGGTCGCTTTTATTACTACGACTTGTTTATCAGAAAGGAAGAAAGCCGTTGGTCCATGTATTCAGAAAGAAGCTCTCTTTGTTGTGTTTTCTTAATCTAAGTGCAGAAACGGCATCGTCTGTAAGTACTGTTCTAATTTGCTTGTCATATAAATCATAATTTGTAACCCGTTGACATGTTTTATGTGACGATAGATATTTTTACTTGTGTTAGCTCGGCGCGGTAGCCTAGCTGGCATTCATTTTCTGTACCTTTGTGTGTTACAGTTTTACACGATTCTCATTAAACCCTGCTAAAGAACCAAATGGAGTGCTTCTTGGTGGACGGATGGGAAAGTGTTTAGCTACCTGTATAGCTGAGTTACTGTTAAAAGTCACAGTGCTGAGAGAGGCCAGGACATCTTTCATCAGGACATATGAGATCCGAGCTGGCAGCTCGGATCTCAGATTGGAAGCTCACTCTCAAAGGAAAACGGCAAGCTGGCCTGAAACGTACCCATTCGTTGACAGTGCGTATAATTGGAAAGGGGATATAAAAGTCTTTGATATGATTTAAAGGCAACCTGATTTGCAGACGCAATCCAGATAGTTATGATGCACAGCAAGACCACTAAGTGGATCACTGAATAGAAGCATAAGCCTTTTGAGTGAATGCAAATCAGGCAGGTGGGAGTGGGGACAACTCACACACTCACACACACACGCAATCGCACAAGCAATGTCAAAGTGCTAATACTCAAAGCATTCAGAGAAAGACAATGCTAACTCCCAGGCACTGGACCTGGTGGCCCGTGGACAGGCATTCAGCCTCGCTTATTAGCGGCATTTTCCAATTACAGTGGATCTGCCTGCACATCCAGCATCACGGTTACACAGGAGCCATTGTTCAGAGTGCTCTGTCTGCGTTCCAAAAGAAGCCTGGGAGAACGGCTGTGAAGGATTTCACATTTTAGGGTGAACAATAGCAGCTGGAAACAAGAGTCAGATCCAGAGGTCCAGGTGAACCGGACCGTCTGTGAGAACCAGCCAGGAGATTGCGAAGCGCAGAGGAGAGGAGTGGGCAAAACGGTTAAGACCAGGACTGCTGCTATTGTTTGCAGATTCAGGGGGGAAAAAAAAGGGTTCCAGTCCGGTTCTGTGGCTGACAGCTGAATTCCTATAACAGCTAAGACATACTACAGGGATAACTCACATTTTGTGAGGTCCTGTGAATTAAAAAAAAAAAAAAGTAATTTAAGCTATTCAAAAAAGCTTCAACTGAACGTATTCACATTGCATGACGGCAATGCTGTATTTAAGGACATTAAACATCTACAGTTTCACAAGAGGCAATTTGTTCAATTTGTTGCTTTTTCTCAGCAAAACTGTTCACAAACTTGCATTATAAACTTACAAGGCTGTACAAATCCAATTTGTTGGCCTGCCTATAGGGCATAAATAGTGAAGTTAGCTTTTGGATTTTGCAACAGGCAACGTCATCAGCTTCACTTCCCTGGCTGAAGAAGAGTCCTGACAGCTTACCATGTGGTTAGGATGACGAGTGCTGATGTGCTGTGTTTGCATCATCATTTCTGCAACAGCACTGACGATGTAATACAAACTTAACAAGGTCTTGTAAAAGTAAAAGTGTAGATGTTTAATACCTGATACTAAAATCAGCTAAAACAAGGCCTCCCATCTGACTGTTAATGTTCTCTTGCTCTGAGATTTTCCTCCCTTATATTTTCAAGAGTCTTTCTGTCCCAGAAACCTCCAGAGATCCTAACTATCCCCTTTGTAATGCATTTACATTAATAAACCTTTTTCTTTTCTTTTTTTTTTTTTTTGCAATAAAGAACAATAAGATGGGGGAATTTTTGTCTGTGGTGAGATGAAGAAGAACTAAACAAGGAGATTCTTAATAAACAGCAAGAAAGACCACATGAATGAAGAAAAATGTGGCCTGGAAGGGTTGTCTGCATGATGAGGTGGGAAAAAAAAAATAAAATAAAAATCATTCATAATCAGAAGTAAAGGAACATGTCAATGAAAGGCCAAAACTAATGGCCGCCCAGGCACTACACTTGTGTGTACAGAGCACAAGTTGGTAAGTGGTTTTAAAAGCACCAGGGAAGACGTGTCCCTGCTGCGTTCCTACACTGAGAGGAGTGAAACAATTGAAGCATGCACTCGAAGGCACTCAAACGTTTTCAGATGGCTGTAAAATAAATGCAGAGGAGAGAGAAAGTGTGTGTGTGTGTGTGTGTGTGTGTGTGTGTGTGTGTGTGTGTGTGGGTGTGTGTGTGTGTGTGTGGGAAGGAGACAAAGCTTGGCATTGTCCACAGCTGTACCTACATTAATATGTTTATTAGAGTGTGCATGTGCTGCTGACTGTATAGTGCTTTTTATGAGATCTCAGAGGTAAGAGTGTTTTAGTGCTTTCTCCACATGGATTTGATACCCAGAAAAAAAAAAAAAAAAAAAACACAGGCAGATGCCAAAAGCTCACTAGTGTCTGACATTCAGGTTCACCACGATCCCAGATGGAGCTGAACTAACAGTACAAGACATGATGACACAGTGAAAGATTGATATCATAGCAAAATATCCTTTGTAATTATTTATGGCAGCTCCAAATTTAATTCTAAAATATGCTCAGTAATATAGATATAAAATAATAAGGTAACTGTTAGCTTTTGTTGAAAGGATGTCAGCTATTCTCCTTAAAAAAAAAAAAAACAAACAAACATATTTATTTGCTAAGCTTGCTGTTTGAAGTCCATGCATATATGCATGACTGCTCATAGGTATGTGCGCACATGCAAGCGTTAGGGTGGTGGAGGGCACAGGTGCCATGTCGCGGTTTGGTAAAGAACCCGACTGCAGAGATGGATGGAGGATAAACAAAGTACTTTTAATAAAAAAAAGTAAAGGAAAACTTTCAATGGGAGTTGCTGGGAGATCAGTTCAGGTCTAGGAAGCCTGGATACCAAACGGGTAAGACAAAAGGCAGCAGGATAACAAAAGAAACTAAAAATGGGTAAGAAAAGCCAAACTCAACCCAATAAATTAAACTGAACTCTCACCACAAGCTCAAAATAATAAATGTCTACTTTTTTTTTTTTAATTATTATTATTTAATTGCTATAGAGACAGAATAAAACATGTACTGAAAGATTTGTGGTGGCACATATATAGAATTGATATTTAATTGCATTTTCTGTCTGAGGGAGAAGGCTTTTTTAAACTTCTCATCCCCATTATGCCCACAGTATTTTTTCTTAAATAGCAATATATCTAATTCAATGATAAAAAGATAAAAGCAAAACCAGGATTTCTGTCTCAAGGACAGTCCCATTGTGAGAACTCACATTGTGTGATCGCAACAATAACAAAGTTCTGCTTGACTTTTGAGAAGGATGGCATTTTAAATTGCAGCGTTTATTCTTAAAATGTTCTCCTCACAGGACCATATGATTTTCCCACTTACACTTACAGTGGGTTCCACTGCAACATTTGCATTGGGAAACATCGTAGCACATGCTGACATAACTCTTGACAATGATTCTCTGGAAGAGTCTCTCCTCATCATGTTTCTACTCAAACCATTCACCTTTCTCTGGTCCCTTTCCCCCCTATTTCCTCCTCAGTTGTTACATCTGTCCATACCTCTGAATAGAGTGGAGAAAAATCAATGCCAAGATACCATGTAATGCATTCTTGGGTGAAATTGCCTGCCACTTTGCATTGTAATCAGCAGTCCTTTCAAAGCAGCTCTGGTATGTATTTTATTCACTCTTTTATTCATCATTAGTGAAATTGTCTGCATGGTGAGAGTCTATGACTTAACATAGTGAGAGGTATGGTTTGTTTGTGTTGCCTTTGCAGTAGCCTTCCCATTTTTATGTCCTTGAGCAAGAATCCTTAGCCCGCATCAAATCACAGTGTAGTGAAACCATGAGTCTTGTGTGACTCATCGTACATCTGCTAATCCACAAAGCAGATATTTTCTGGCTCGTTCATACATTTACCATCACAATCTCACTTTTATTAGGGTTTAACTTTTCAGTTTTTTTTAATGTCTATGATTTGACAAAACAGTCTGTTTGACAAGAGCTGCTACAAAATAATATATATATATATATATATATATATATATATATATATATATATATATATATCTCTAGTGCACAGATCTAGTTCAGGAAAGACTTTTCTTTTGTCGTCAATAAGAATCAAAGATTAAACCTTCAGCTGACACAGAGCCCCAGTCCAATACTACACAAAATCTAACAAAATCAATGCCATGGTTATACACTTAAACACTCTGCATCTTGAGCTTGCAGTGAAATCAGACTCTACCTTCCATCAGAATTACATGGGGCATATTAGTCCAGTGATTGTGTCGCGGTCAGCAGTGATTCTTGCATGAATTGTGCTCTGAACAAACCCTGGTCTGTGCTCCATTATATCGACGGAACCACAGTCAACAAAGCACACATCTGCAGCCACAGCAAAACCCATTTTTGCAAAAAGCAGTGACATCATACAATGCAACTAACCACAATTATCGTTTCATTTCAAAACATTTTCATTGTACCAAGAAGTTTACTGTTGATAGAAAATGAAACTGACTCTCCTACAAAATTGTAATGCGATATAAAAAAGGATTTACAACGAAGCCATCTACTTCCTGATTGGCTAGACATTTATGTGCCGTTTATATTTGGAAAGATTTGTGTGAAGGAAAAAAAGAGATTGCAGCAGCAGCTCCTTCAGGCATCATGAAATGAAGGATGAATCAGACTTACGGAGGTCCACAATTCTCCTGATATCTTTCCTGATTTGTTTTAAATTTTCCATGATGTCAGAGAAAATACTACTGTGTTTTGGTATGCATAAAAAAAAAGAAAAAAAAAACATCTAAATGTGAAGTAACTCAAACGTTGTGAATTACCCTGTAAGAGGCTTGCAAGGCTTTCCCAAATGAATAAAGGCATGGCAAAATGTGTAAACTTATAAAGTTTAAATAAAGTATTATGTAGAAATACATCTAGCAATTTGAAACTGCAAAAAAAAAAAGAAAAAAAAGAAAACAGTTGCAGGGTTTTGAATGACAATCCATGCTAAGAAAAAATAAGAAATTCTTCTACTGATGCTACTACCTAATGTAAGGCTGGATTTTCTAAATGCTAATTTGGAATACTTTGATTAAATTACCTACAACTATTGCCAAATGTACCTACAGAATACTGAACACCAGTTGTTTCATTTTCTTGTTTCTCCCTGCTTCACACCTGGGTAAACACTTGATTTCTGACTGCTGTGTCAATGCCTTGCAGCTGCAACTGGTGGTGAGATTCCCTCTGATATCTTACTTCCAGTTTCAATTTCTGTGGCAGATGGAGGGTGTCTGTTGGTCAGCAGAGATTTATCGTCTGGCCGTGCGTGTATCCTGAAAATGTCTCACCTATAGAATTCTGAGTGCTTCATTGGAGAAGTTTGTGTGAAAAGGAAACTTCTCTCTAGGCTTAAATTAAGAGAAAAGGTCAGAGTCAGATTGAACAAAATTAATCCTTCCAGGTTTCTGGTTTCCTGTCAATAAAAAGTGCTTAAAGAACAGAAACGGCTTGTGCTCCACTGTTCCACTTATTTATTGACTGAACGCCGAATAACCTTTCTGAAACTTGGACCTCGGCCACATCAATTGAAATGTAAATTTGGTCTGAAAAAAAACTAAAAACGACTGACCAATGAGGCCCACCTCGCCATTCGGTTCATTGAAAGGTCAAATTTATTTACTTTGTTTTCACTGTGAGGCTCAGGACAACTCCAACAAAATCAGATGGACATTTTTTCATCAGGATTATGAATATATTAATTAGTAGCTAGAAAAACAACATTAGGATGTAGTTGTAGGGGGACGTTTCATGTATTTTCCAGCACAATCAAGTAACTATGTTACTACTATATGCTGCATGTATCAAATACAACTTGAAAATAAATTTTACTTTGTAACTTAGCCTTTTTAATGGCAGGTTTTGCCACTAAGGGTGACGCAAACAGTTCAAATTATCATTTGAAAGATGCATTTTGTATTTACTCAGATTGCTCTTTTGTCTGATATCACAATATGATTATAAGTACAACAAATGATAAAGCAGAAAAAATATGAACCGTAAGGGAGCGGGCACGTTTTCAAGACTGGTTTATTATCCACACTGAGGCTTCAGAGCAATTAAGACCAGATCTTTTATTTGCCTATTTACAATTTATTTCATACAACATAATTGTCTATAAAGTCTCATTAAACATAAATAAACAAGTTTAAGTGTTAGATAGATTTATATGAAGATACATCTTTTCATCTGCTCACTATCTTTTATTAAAAGTCCCTGTGTATACTTGCACAGATACACTGTGACTATAACTGTGAATAACTTCAAATGTTTGCAGTTTGTGTTGAACCTGCTGTGCATACACATAATTGCGGTGTAATGATAATAGTTCTTACTGTGAACAATGGCCAACAATTGTTCCACACAAACGGAGCTAAGATTAGATCACACAGATGAGAATATAGTTCAGCTTATTTAAATGTGTAACATTTGGAAAACAGAAAAAAAAAAAAAAAAACTCTGCAAGCAGTTATGGTCCTGAAAAATCACTTAAAAAAAAAAAAAAAAAAAAAAAAGATAACAACCAATTCTTTGCATGAATTCATGGGTTTTTAATGTGTGGTTTATGGCCTCCTTAGTAATTCTTCAGATCTGTTGTCTCTCAGATCCCAGCAGCTTTTATGATGCGGTTGTTGAAGGGCTGCTTGAACACAAATGGAATACTTACAAGTTGTAGCTGTCAGTGTTGCATTTCAAACATGCCTGCTAGAATTATAAAGAACTTTGAGAGAGCAATTTTTATATTTGTAATAATTTAATGGGGTTTTTTTTTTTTTTTTTTTTTTTTTTGGTGTCAGTAGCAACATGGACGTACAGGAACGTAGCAAATCTACGGTTCAGACTGCAGATGGTTTCCAAAGCAAAGGTAAACACTGGCAGAAGTGGAGAGCTTGAAAATCTGGCTCGGAAAAGCAGAATTTAATCACCATCTATTCCCGCAATCCAACGTTATTTTTTTTCTTTTGATAGAATACACAAAGGTGTAGAATTTGTGCCATCTCTGGGATGATTTCAGAACATTTATTTCATTAGCTTGGCTTGAATCTCTCCAAGGGCAACTATCCTGCAGTATGAAATTTGCAATTTTTATGAAGACTCACCATTTTCCTAAATCTTACACGTGGGGCTATTTTTACTCCCATAATTATCTAAATAATGATTTTGGCAATAAATAAATAAATAAATAAATAAATAAATAAATAAATAAATAAGCCTGAAACTTATAAAAAGTATTTGTGTGGTTTTGACTCAAATCATCAACATGCACACAGAGATACACAAAAAGAGAAGTTTATCTTCCCCTAGTATTTCGGTTATTTATTAAGAAGTGAATTTTGAGGTGGCTCATCCATCCATCCATCCGTCCGTCCGTCCGTCCGTCCGTCCGTCCGCCCTAATATTCTGACACCAGTTCACACCCACTTTCACAGCCTTCAATACAATGTAATTTCTTTGCTCTTGTAATTTGCAGGCAGAGAAGCAGATAGTATTGATGGAAAAAAAAGGAGAGTCTCTTTTCAGGTCTTTGATTTTAGGTCATAATGTTGTGACTTTTTTACACTTTTATGTTGTTCAGTATATTTTGCATGACAAGTGAGTGATTTACAATTATATGTTAAGCATAATTTACATGATGATTATCATTCATTGAATTGAACATGACAGTAAGTACAAAGGTGAAGTGAATATATATTTAAGTGTGAGACATGATTTATTTGAATAGAGGAAGTCTTTTATTTTGAAGAATGCTTAACAGGATCTGGTTCTGTTTTGTCACTATCTTGCTTTTGTTGATTTTTGGTTGCTAGGTTACGACCAGCTGTTGCCGTTATCAGCTGTCGCTGTTTTTCTCTTCAATAAAAACTGAACAGAAAGGTTCAGTAAAAGACATGCGAGCCTCCGTCTTGCTTGAAGAAGCTTTACTCCGTAACACATAAGTCTTGATGATACGTTGGCAGTTTTTATAATAAGATTGTTTAACCACAAACCGAGCGTCTTTGAAATATATTCAAATATGAAAACCAACTTTGCAATAAACATTGAAGGAGCAATTCCACATCATTAAATACATCCACAGTGGTTTAAAAGTGTTTTCCTGAGCGGTGGAACAGTTGGTAGCACTGTTGCCTTGCAGCAAGAAGATCCTGGGTTTGGATCCCAGCCAGTGGTCTTTCTGCATTGGGTTACTTGTTCTCCAGTTGCCTGTGTGGATTCTCTCCAGGGTACTCTGGTTTCCTCCCACAGTCAAAAAAAAAATAAAACATGACTGTCAGGTTAATCAATACAAATTGCCTTTAGGTATAAGTGTGTGCATAAATGGCTGTCTGTCCTGTGTGTTCCTGTGCTGCCCTGTGTTCCCCCTGCAACCTCACTGCAGGTGAAGGGTTTTTTCTCAGCGCGGTACTGAATTAGGTGCCATTTCACATAATTATGTTCACCTGCAGCACCTCTCTCTGCACAGATCTCGGCAAATTTAGTCCAAAGGAGCTCAAAGTCTCAGCATTTTTGTTTGGTCACTTTGAAGCGATCACGCTGAGGCCCTTAAGCTAAAAGTATGAGTATTTATGAGTCACTGAGACTTTTCTACAAAAAAACATGTTAAGATTCTATGAGTTGTTGCTTATAATTTTGTTTTCCTCTACAAACTGCTAAACTTCTCTTTGCATGACCAAATACATTTTGCATCGGAAGTGCATGACAAACACACAGGGCTCCTCCTGAAACCTGTCAACATTCATAGTGTATAGATGCATGCACATCTTTCCAGCTGGGAGGGAGTGCATTACTGGTTTCTGTGTGCGGGGAACGATAACATGAGACAGTTTTGTTTGCGTGTTTGTTTGATTCATGTACTTGGTGAGATTCTGTTTCCTCTTTTACATCCTTCTTCTGGCTGATTATTTGATGATCTTCATCTGTGAAACAGGAATAACTGTGATGGCTTTTAAAAAATACAACAAATGACACTGAGCATGAAAGGCTTTGCGGTCCATCAGCAATGCAACAGAGCTCTAAATTCAAATCTTTGAAAAGCGTCCTTTTCAAAGATTTCAGCAACATCTTAATAAACCTACAACTTGTCTCTTTATCCTACACAGCAAGTCTGAATACAGTAAGTCAAAATCATCCCTTTTAACTCAAACTACCACAAAGGAAAAGCCGGCGTGCCTTCCTGAATGTAGGAAGAGTATTAGGGACTGTAATCACAGTAAGTGGATTGTCTCTGTGCAGGTCAGAGTGAGTGGGAGAGAGTCTGAGCCACCATGTACCGAAGTTACAAGACTGAAAGACTGAGGGCACTTTTATCCCAGACAAGACAAATTGGTCTAATTAAAACAAGTGGCAACTGTTGCAACACCAAGAGGAATTTGAAAGAGGTTCCAGTTTAATTTTAGATAGATTAGGTAGATAGAAGGATTCATAGATAGATGTCTACATCAGTCTTCCCCTGCTCTCTGTTTACCAAAGGGAATTCTGCTCTTGCTTTGCCAATCACGTCTTAATTAGAGCACTGTGTCTTTGTCCACAGATGGCTGCCAGCTCTAGCAGCTTTACCCATCAAAGCCAGGTTCACTCTGCTTTCTTAAAAACCCGCTGAAGCTGTGAACCGTGATTATGCTAAAGTGTGGCAGTTTTTTTTTTGTTCTTTTCTTTTTTTTTCCCTTGAAGTTAAGCAATGAACAGCCGTAGCGCTGAAAAATCATATGGCACACGATGTCGAATCCTATCAGGGATAATCAGAAAACCTGACTCACCAAAATGTCTGCCTGTAAAACTATGAATAAGACATGAATTGCTTTTGGGAATGGAATCATTATTTTTCACCAGGACCTTTTTTTTTTTTTTTTTTTTTTCCTCCTCCCCTACACTCATTTCTTCACGTCTTACTGAATTACGATGCATTCACATCCCGCAGAACAAACAAGTCACTCCCCTGCCCTCATGTTTCTCTCTAACTGCTCGCCCGAGTCACTTCGCCTGGCACGTTCTTTCTTTCTGCTTCAGTGTCTTGCTCCCCACACGTTTAGCCGCTCTCTGCCAGTATGAGTTAATGAAATTGCAAATGCCAGGCCGCAATTTGGTCTGGAATCAATCAGTGCAGATGTGATGAGTTTGACTTGATTACATATAAAATTCAGATTTATTGCTTGGCTGAGGCCTTGTGGTTATTCTGGTGGCCACTGGCAGGACTTTGAACAGGCAGGATGGACTTGCTGCTCTTATAACTTCTTGAATTGTTTGTTGTTTCGATGAGCCACTGGCACTAATGTGCCATTGCGATTGTGAATGGCTTTCCCATTTCATCTGCCACAATTCAACAGTTGTGTGAATATTTCCAGGCTCTGTTGTGCAGTTATAATAAGACTCAAGCGGAAGATTGGATAGCAAACAGCGTATTGTTTTGTCCTAAACTCTATTTTTGGACGTTTTGATTAGAATATCAAATACACATCTGAGATAAAAGTTAGTGTGCAAAGCTCATTTAAAGAAGATCAAATTGGGTTTTGGCACTGATCAGAGTACAATAAATTGAGCCCATAAATTAAGTTACTGTTCTATTAAATCTTCTAAAGAAAAAAAAAACCTTCTTGTAAGAACTGGATGTTTCAAGAAATGTCTTCAGATACATAAAAAAAATGACTTAAAAGTATGCATGGACACCTGTATGGCTTTAAAGACAGAGGTAGGACCCCTTGGTTTCCAAACCATGACTTTTGCAAGAGTTAACTTTATTTCTTGTAAACAAGACAAAGTCTTAGGAGCGACTGGTGACAGTTAGTTAATTTATTATATGAATGAGTTTTTGCTTTTGTTCTTAAAACTCTATTCAATCACATCAGTAAACATTTTATTAACCAATGCTGTCCGTCACAAGGCTCAGAAAACACAATATATCAGAAAATTTGGTGAAAGAAACATTCTTCAGATACATAAAACAAAAAAGAAATCTGCTTTATATTGAAAGCTCCAGTTTGATAAGAAGACTGAGTTTCTAAATTGAGGAGCTTATAAAACTGACAGGCTTATTTACATTGTCCTAATAAGATATGTTTCCAATATGTTTTATTCAAGGAATACAAAAAAGGAAGTCTTTATTTTCTTTAGTCTCTTAGTCTTATTAGAAATGTTATCAGTATGAGATGGCATTCTTTATGAAAATGCCTATTTTAAATTAATGGAATTAAGCACTATTGGATGTTTTATATATATATGCTGCTCTATTTACAGTGCCAGACACAGTCTGTTAAAAGTCTTATCTTGGTAAATTTCTTTTCTAAAAATTCAAGGTTCTTATTAGTTTTATTTTTAACAAAATCACCCCTGTCAATACTTCACACAGTCCAATTTTGCCAGCTGGATAGCACTTACTGTTCTTCTTTGACATGTCACTAGGATGGATTATACAGAGAATGCTTTTGGGCCATTTCTCCTTTTATTCTCATGAGCCTTCCGAGTCCTCTCCCATGTTTCATTCTCCATTTTGCTCTTGATTTGGCCCCATGCTTTGGAGCCTGATGAAAGCTTAAAAAATATATTATAATAATAACAATATTTTTGTGTCAACCAGGCTATTATTAAGTTTGAGAAAGTTCATAATAGTTAGCTCTTCCAATATTTGCAGGTCATTTGAAGAGGAAACAAGTCCACAGCTTCACAAATTCTCCAACATAACAAAGTGCCTGAGGTTCTTTTCCACATAGAGCCTCATTTTATGTTACCAAGAAACTAATTACCTGATCTTACCTGACCAACCCACAATGTTTCATTTAAAGTCACATTTAGTCAAGTAGCAAACTTGATACTTCTACATTTGTAATGGTAGGACAGAAAGTGTGTTTTTACTGCCATCACTTCCAAACTGGCTGACATGTTGCTAGTGTCTGAAGATTGTTATTCTGGTTTGGTGCCCCTAAGATGCCCTGTTTTTGCTGCCTTTCCCTAACAGTGAGAGGCACCATTAATAATAAAGCTTTGGAGATTTATTTTGTCTCCCTTACCATCCACACCATCTGTAGCGGGTTTTCAACAAATCGAGTGACAAGCAGTTTGATAAAATGACCTCTACCTGATTTTATGTCTAGAAGCCTAGGGGAGTCGTGGATTTCTAATTATGAGTTCATAGAAAGTCTGATGAACTTCACGATGTAAAGTACAAATAATGATAAAAAAATGTAAAAAAAAAATAAAAAATTGCATTTGTTTGAAATCATGTTTTTGCTATGTTTTTATTTACCGTACTAAAAATGAGTCTTTTTTTTTTCACCTAATGCAGGAATATACAATGTGTGAGCAAGAAGGAATGGATTTCTTTTAAAATTAACACATTCGCTTCTCCTAAAAGGACGACGTCACCAGCAGGTGACTGTGAATGACCAGAATTCACCCCAGAAAAGTTTTCTGTACCGATTCGTTTACTTCTCTGTTGGGGCTAAGGATAACTACAAGTGCTGGGCTGTGAGCTGTGCAGCTTTGAATTAAAGAATACACATTGTAAATACTGTTGATGACCTTTGACCTCAACTGAAAGTTACTGTCACACTTCAGTACTGAGAGCGAAAGTCAGAGGTGAATGGGTTTCTATTCAACTTCATAGTAGAGTTCAGAGTTCGAGAAGTAAAGCTGACAACTGAAGATGATATATGACTGATGTGAAGAATTGCACTATTGCTCTCTAAGTCTAATGTTGTTTTTTTTCCACCTATTTTACCTCAGTTTCCAGATATGATGTTAAAGATATGAGTACACTTTTATCAGTGATACTCCTTTTTTCTTTGTCTTCAGAAATAAATTTAAAAAAGAGTTTTTACATTTAACAAACTTCAAACGTGCTTAGAAGCAAACTTAGACAATCTGGTTTGGCACCGAAAGGCTCGTTCTTCATGTAAATCTGCTTCAGTGGAGCCTTTTGACTCGTACTTATCTATTCCACAGTAGTAGTGCTCAATTACTACTTGAAAAATGCCACATAAGGCGTCACTCGCCTCTTTTTCTTATCAAATCCAGCGCAGCTGTGCTGCCAGATAAAAGGCAAAAAGTGATAAAGGAACTGTCCCTTTACGTGAACCGGACTGGCCAGATGAAGCACTGGCTGAGTTTCTGACCGATGGGTTGCACCGTGTCAAGGAAAGGTGGTGAGATAATGCACCATACCAACAATTTTTTATTTTTTTTTATTTCTGCTGTAGTCATACAAGCATGAGATTCAATGATTTTCACTCTGCTCTTTCACACGTACAGGGCCTTATAAAAGCGCTCTTACATGTTTCATATCCCTTAATGCTGCAATGCAAACTTCAAAGCGATTGAAGGTTAGGTGATCGATTAGCACAAAGCAGAGCATCCAAGCTGTAGCCTCATCTAAGATCTACACCAAACAAGCTCTGACATTATGTTCTTTGATTTCTCCAGTGCATTTAACACAATTCAGCCTCATTTGCTTTGTCAGGAGGAGACCAGTAAGACTATAGTGTTCTTTTGCTACTTGTGATAGTAGCAAAAGTAGCATATTCGAATTCAATGTAATATTTTAATTTGACCCATTTTTATTTCTTTCAACTGGAGGTAATATTATTGTTTGGAGTGACTCGGAGTAATAACTTGGATCTGATTGAGAATCTGTGGAAGGAGTTGAAGATCAGGGTGAGACCACCGGCAGGCTTTTAGGATTTCTGGAAGATAACAGACAGCTGGGCGTCAGATATTAGCTTTATCCCGAGCTGCGGCGGGGTCCCAGCCGACTGAGCCGACAGAACGAGGTACAGGCATGGCTTAGGTCTGACCTGCTGGAAACAGACACACCACTGTGTTTCCCTGCTAATGTTAATCCCTGGATAACTGGATGGGATGTTAGCAGATGCAAGTACGTACGCAACAGGTTCATCAGCAAGCACACCGCCTTGCAAATGAATTCATTCCCCTTGAGCTGTTTCTCAGTTGACCACATTAAAACAGGAGACTATTTTTTTTAAAATTGTTATATTAGATGACAGAAAAACCAACTTGTTTGTGAAGTAGAAGGGCCAATACAGGATTTGTAAGTTAAGCGGCAAATCTTTTAAGATATGTCTTTCCAAGTTTTGTGCATCCAGTTTTTTGCCCATCCAGTTCTCTGCAAGTTAGATCTAACTTAATGCAATTATTGTCATGAAGGAGCAACTATCAGTTTCTGCAGGCATGTGACAAATGTGTTTTTTTTTTCTTTCTAGTATGATAATGATTTGATATACATAAAAAATGATTTTCACATGGGGACCATTGTTATTTTAGTCAAGCATCAGAAAAATGCTTGCCTCAGAGAAAAGGCTCTCTTTCGACAGAGACTCTGGCTGATTTTCAACAATGTTCCTTCTTTTCACCTTTACATTTTTTTGCTATTCTAAAAATCCTTTAGTGTTCTGAAATTTTTAGCAGAACCTCTGGATTTCGACAGTTCTAGTTTTTTTTTTTTCTCTTCACCAAGAAAGAATCTCACTATTGTACGCCGTCTGTCCTCTGAACTCGACTCCCAGCCCTCAGTTGTTAAAGCTTATTATTTCCTGGTGAGAAGCACAAATTGCTCCTTCTGCCCCCTGCAATCTTCCACACAGACAGTGTAAGTGTGGCTGTTTAAAAGAACTGTAGTGTGCACAGTGATTGCCATGAATCACTGTTTATCACTTTATCAGCGGCAAACAGCACACGTTTTCTGTCTTGAATATATTTTTGAGACGAAACGGTTTCAGACATCTACTGTTTCCCCCCTCCGAGTGTGCTGGTGCGGGTGGAAGGACACACACTGGACAGACTGCCAGTCCATCAGAGGGCATCGTGGAAGCAAGCAACCAATTAACCCAATGTATATTTTTGGCTCTTGGGCAGAAGCTGAACTTCACACAGGCTGCGGTTCTAACCCAGGATGTTGTTTCTCCTAATCCGTTGTGTCCCAGAAAGAAAAAAAAAAAAGAAAAAAAAAGAAAAGGGATTGGTGCACAACAGTCAGTCAAGTCTTCATTTTAGATTTAGCTGACCAATCAGTGTTCAACGCGTAGCTAAACGCCTTTCACCTTCTTTCCAATCAGCTGCTCAGTTGTCTTCAGAATTACTGTTGTGAAATTGCAGACAACTGTTCTTGTAGTTCTTGTGTGATTAAAACTGAGAGAGTCAAGACAGGCTGCGGGTCGTAAAACTATACCGGCAGGCTAAAGCTAAGCAGCAGAGTCAGCAGAGACATGGTTAATTAGACTAACATGTGAAGTATCTGCAAAAGAAAGTGTGTGTAAAATGTTTACGAATGCTTCTTTTTTGATACGGTGTCTTGCTTAAAATATCCGTTCACCTTACAAGTTCAAACTTCAATGTATTTTATTGGGATTTTTAATTTTTTTTTTTAATAGAAGTAAACAAAAGTAATGAATACTTGTAAAATGAAACATAACGTAACGCTTTCCACCACCCCCGTTTCAAATTCCGTTGAATCCACACGTGCTTGACATTATGGAAACGGCCTCAACAACTTCAAACTCGGTCAGCCCGACCTCACGTCTTATTAAGCTTCTGGTGAGACTAATTCTGGCCCATTTTGGATCACAGATAAGGAGTGTTCGCTACCCAACCAGCCCATCCGCAATTTAATGATGCTGTCATCCGCTGCGGAAAGGTCACTCTTACCCAGATGGTGGTGGAGAGAGGCATGTTTTTTTTTTTTTTTTCATGCCTTCTTTGCTGAGTGACAAGTACCTCGAGATGTGTGATTATCTGTCAGATAGCTCTCAAAATGTTCCGCTAGGGGAGGACTCCGGCCTGATGTGGTGATCAGTCACACAGGAACACCGCAGCAGTCTGTCCTGTCTCTGCTGCTGGTCCCTCTTTACCACTCAAACCTTCAAAAAAAAGTCGGGCCCATCCCCGCTGCAAAAGTTTTTTTTTTTTTTTTTTTGCCAACTCTTAACTCTGTGTGATGAATGTGTGTTCAATAGGAATCAGACTGTGGGGGACTGGCAGAGACAACCTTTTGGAGTAACCCACTGGGATTGTCTGCTCCCAAATGTGGGAAAGATGTATATATGTGTGTGTGTGTGTGTGTGTGTGTGTGTGTGTGTGTGTGTAGGTGTGTGTGTGTGTGTGTGTGTTTGTGGAAAGTTTTAAACTATTTAATGCACTTTCTTGAGACAAACTTTCCATAGTTTGCCCACAGAGCCAAAAGTCTGTGTTTAATTAAGTCAACTAATTTATAAACAGAGCCCTTAAGTTTGTTAGGTTTCTATTAGGAACTACATGAAAAGACAAGACAAAGTAGTATTAGCAGAGTTGATAACGAAGGCCAACAAAGCAGAAACAAGTCCAGCCCAATTTTACACTCTGTTAGGCACCCTTTGGACAACAAAGCGCTAAAGTCAGCCTAAACTCACTGAAACGGCGCCAGTCGTATGGCCGGGCTGCATCGAGATCGACTGGCCCGTCAAGATTGTAAGCTTGGGAAGCAATTAATTGTTTTCTAAAAACTGCATATGAAGTTGCCAACAAAACGAAAACTTTAATAACAGTCAGACCGAAAGAGATCAAACTTTAGCAGAAAAGAAGGAAAAAGTTCCAAGACTTCTATGACCAGTTATATATATCAAAAACGAGGAAGGAAGCAAAGTCTGGACAACTTTTTATAAAACAGTTAGCGCGCTTTATAATTATTTGCAAAAGGTTGTACAAAGTGTAGAGGACCTTAACTTGGTTAAACATCACATGTCTCTGTGTCTAACCAACAGTCTTCTGTTTGTCTGGGGTTGGTTTGGAATGGCAAGAGGAAGACAGAGAAATCCAGAGTCCACGTCTTTTGATGGAGCGTTTGTGGAATCCCTACACATCCAAGTGTTTGAATGTTGTGCTAAACCAAGGGCACAACTAAAACACTTTGGGCCCTGAGACGTGGTCGGGAACCCCTGCTCTGCTCTATCCACACTGAAATTAAAATTAGAAACCAAACTACATTGGTGACTTGGAGTATGAAGTGTGGAAACTGTTCTGATTATTTTTTGGGGAAAAAAAAATAATAAAAAGAACAAAACAATATTAGAAACCACAGATATCTTTCACTTCACAAATGATGATGATGATGATAATGTTCTACGTTGAGTTGGTCTTGCATAAATCCCCGATGAATTACAATGCAGTTTGTGCTGTAATGGGAAAAGATTCAAGGGGCATGAAAAGTTTTGCAAGTGTAAGAACACTCCCATTCTCAAAGCACACCCTGAAGCTACGGATGATGCAATGACTTTTTCCAGGTTGCTTCACCATTGCAGTGATCTGAAACATCCAAAATCATAGCAGGACAAGTGCTGCTCCTTTCTGTCCTTTCAGGCCTTCGCAGTTTTAGTTGTGTCACAGTTTCAATTTTTTTTTTTTTTTTTTTGATTCCCTGAGTTAGTTTGCTTTGATCTGGTTTCATAATTGTCATATTCAGAAGGATCTAAAACGGTGTTTAGATCCGAGACAAATAGATGTAGAGAACAATATAATGCCTTAAGATAAGAATAATTAAGTTCAATTAATTGCATGTGGGATTTGAGCATTTTTATAGTAAATATTCTTTATAATTCAGTCAATAATGCTAATAAATAGCACAGCATGATATAAGTGCTTGGGCACAAAATAGTTATTTTCACAGGTATAAAACAAAAAGGTGAGAAGAGGTTGATACATAAAGTAAAACATTTGTTTTTCTTGAGTCGCCCGTCAACATAACTGATTTTGACCACACATCCTTGACATTGATTTTCAGTCTAATTTTTCCCTTATGAGCTGACACATTGTCTAAGGTAATTAAGCTAGAATTACCCAACAGCACTGTACTTCAGTTTTATTGTAATCAGAGTCACAGGCCATTACTAAAGTAAAGCCACAGGGGTAATGGACTTTTTGTCATGTGCAGGTAAAAGCACTCGCACGTACACATTTAAATGTTTCGCTCACACGCAAAACGCTGTGTGGAATAAAATGAATACCGCATATATAATAGCCGAAATAATACTTGCCCCACAACGAAGAATCAGCTGGGATAGGAAAACTGGTCAGAGTTGATGGAAAGACGGACGACGTTGAAAACAGAGCAAACCTGCAAAACAGTAAAAACGAAAAGAGAAAGAGAAAAAAACAGAAGCTTCAAAAGGAACTGACATTCAGGTTTCACTCAAATTGTACAGGAAGAGCTACAAGAGAATAAGTTAAAGGTCTCTGAACATCATGTGTCCACTGCCTTCATGCTTCAGTTGTTCTTGTCAACATTAAGTATTTTAGATCATCAAATTAATTTTAATATAGGATAAAGATAACCAGAGTAAAAAAAAAAAATCTCATATATATAATATATATATATATATATATATATATATATATATATATATATATATATATATATATATATATACATATATATATATATATATATATATATATATATATATAAAATAAATAAAAAAATTCCCCTCTCACCCTCCGTGGGTGGTCTCTTTCATCCTCTGAGCTCGGGTCCTCTACCAGAGGACCCGAGCTATATATATACTCTATATACTCTATATATACTCTATATACTCTCTCTATATATATATAGAGTAAATGGCATCCATCAGTCTAGAAAGGGTAAAAAAAACATTTATAAGACTTTGAGACACCAGCAAACTAAAGTGAGAGCCATTATCCACAAATGGAGAAGACATGAAGCAGTGGTGGACCTTCACAGGACAGGCCAATCAACCAAAATTACTCCAAGTGCACATCAACAATATGACTGGGTGGTCACAATGGCCTCAGTTAAGGTCAGCGTTCAAGTTTAACAATAAGAAACAGACAGAGAGAGAGAGAGAGAGAGAGAGAGAGAGAGAGAGAGAGCACCAAGGCCAAAACCACAGCTGATCTCACATCAGAACCGAAGAGTGCTTCGTATTGATTCACTTCTTTTTAAATCCAATATTAATACTTGATAATCTGAAAGATGTTGGTGTGGGGAAAAAAAAGTAAAAACAGATTAAATCTATAGGCTTTGCAAACCCTTTTTTACTACATCACTGTTAATGTTTATGTGCAAAAATAGAAATAGTGGACTTCTTGTGAATGCATTCCACTGGAGAAGGTAAGACCGTGACCGACAGCCACAAATAACTACACCTGACCTGTTAATGCATGCTGAATGACTTGGTTTGCAAAAAAAAAAAAAACCTACAGATCAGCACCCAAACATAAAAAGTTAACGAACATTGTTCCATTTACTGATCAGCAAAGTGCTGAAATATTCCTCGTGTAATTATCCTAATTGTGGCTAGTAGCTCATGACAAAGTACCTAACAGGGAGATGTAGCGGATCACAAAACTAAATGGTGGAATTAGTCAGATAATTGCACAACCTACCATTTTTTTGCACAGTTTTCAATTGCATCTCTAATATCTTCCACAGAACAGTTTAAAATCTTAACCACTCAAAACTTTACAGTCTGTTTTAGAACAACATCTTAAATCAAAAGATTTAGCGTTAAAGTCAATTACAGGAATCTTTCCAGGCCTTTACATGTTATTTTCAAACTATGACTCCAGTTATTGCTTTGAAATTTCAATTAAAATCCAAGTCTCAAGATGCTTAAAACACTTTTTATTTATAGTTTATTTAAATAACATTTTATTTCCTTATCTCTTGTGTAAAGGTTTGACCCATGGCATGTTTTTTAAAAAAAAAAAAAAAAAAAAAAAATAAAACACAAGAATTGTTTCAAAATTGAGCTTTTATTACTTGTCAATTTTAAAAAGTTGCCCTGCGT